>NC_041332.1:11558705-11741205 GCF_004354835.1 Perca flavescens | reverse complement strand
TGTTTGCTAACAAGTTTGCCACATCAACTGAAAATGTGATATGAGATGTTTACAGTTTGTTTCTGCTACCCCAAATGATCAATCTGAATAACTAAGGTAATTGAATTTCATACTGCACTTAAATGAATGGAAACCCTATGGCTGCCTGGGATGACAGGAAACATACATACCAATAAAATACTCCATTGCATACATTTGAAATTGGTCAGCAAAACTGTAAAGTATTGACTGCCCTGAAAAGTATTGAATGATTTGTAGAAACCCTTCATGCACAAATTTGCAATTAATCAAATGACCTGAGACCAGCTGATGGTGAATCTGGGGATTTTGGGGCTCATGTGTGTCTGGGACCATTAGGCAGCTACCTGTTTCTCCAGCCTTTAACATAAGAGAGATGGAATGTATAACTTGTGCTGTACACCTGGAAAGTAACTGGCGACTAGTATCATCTACAAAGCCTTCCTTCTAACTCTGCAGGTACCCTGCTGGCTCCGCCCTCGAGATCGCACTCGTTCACCTGAGGTCCTGAGCAATGTGACACGTCCAACAACTCTTCCCCTCCGCATCCCGCCACGCATCTCCATCACACAAGCAGACGCTGACGGGTTTATACACAATTTAACCACTGTCTTAACTTCACCTTGCAGGAAGCTTTTCTAGATGTTTGTATTTCTGTCCTCTCTAATCATCAAACTTTCCCTCTTCCTCGCACTGCAGTTATGAAGCAGAAAATGGCGTGTCACCGGGTCACACCCCTCTGGGTTCGCAGAGTCCAGGCCTCACCCTGCACACCCCCTTTCCCCACGGCCAGAGAAGAGAGTCCTTCCTCTACCGTTCAGACTCGGACTACGACATGTCGCCCAAGACTGTCTCACGTAACTCCTCCCTCGCCAGTGAAGGGTGAGACTCAGGAAGAAAGACAAAATGAATGAGTGAGAGGGGGAGAGAGCATGTATGTGTGTATTTTGTTTTTAAGGAGAAATGATCTCTGCTTGCTCTCTAATTGTCAACCCCCTCTGTCCCAACCTTTCTCAGGCACACAGGAGAGGATTTCATTGTCACACCTTTTGCTCAAGTGAGTCTCACTTAATAGGTAAAATGAGTCATAATGCCTCCTGTTCCCCAAAATAGTTTTTATCAGCCATTTTACATCATTTTGACTTCTAGAAAAACTAGAATTTAAAGCAGTGTGTGCATTCTTCCCCTACACTTTATCCCCTTTCTAAAACTTCTAAATGTATATTTCTCTAAGGTTATTCTGTATACATCCTCTGATACTGTGTGATTATTTAGGTATTGGCCAGTCTGCGATCAGTACGGAGCAACTTCACCATTCTTGCCAACCTCTCCACACCACCAGTCAAGTCAGTACCAACTCATTGTCCTGAAATATACCAATTGTGCACATTATGATCTGTCAATTGTGTAACCAGACAAAGAGTTAGTTCAGACTTTACAAATCAAATTAACAGCAATCTACTTTTCTACAGTGTATAAGAACTTGAAATACTAGCTCATCTCCTACTCATACACACATTTGGTAACTCATATGATCTGGTACAGTATTCATACAGTACTTGAGTACTGTTTCTTAACGTTTTTAACACCAAACCCAAAGCAATGCCTGCAATCGTCAGTTCCCTGCAGCTGCAGAATGGCAGACTTTGAACTGAAATGCAGATTATTTTCCCTTTTCAAACTTTGTTACAAGTCATATCAGATGAAGCAAAAATAAATTATATTTCTTAATAGTAAGAGAGAGAGAGATACTTTTATGTTGTATCTTCTATACTCTATGTTCAATTCATTACTGCTGTATTTATCCCTTTAAGAGCAATTGTATACAGCAGCTTGTGAGCCGGATCAACAGATACACACACAGAAGAAAGGAAAAAAAAGAACAACACAGTTAATCACAATACTAAAAACAATCAAAGGGAATTAGCATAATAAATAACTATGAATATCTTTAAAAAAAAAAGAAAAAAGATGCACATGGTGAGGGGGCCATTGCTAACTTGTTGCTAACTTGCGGTCTCTAGTAGGTCTAACTGACTATTGTGTCCTCAGAAGGTCTCCGCTGGGCGGAGTGTGTGTCAGTCCCAGGGCGTTACTATCAGACCAGCAGTACCAGCAGCTCGCCCTGGACACACTGGAGGAGCTGGACTGGTGCTTGGACCAGCTGGAGACCATCCAGACACACCGCTCCGTCAGCGAAATGGCCTCCAACAAGGTATGCAAACATCACTGAACCAACCAGTCCAACAACATATCAGCAGGCTAATAAATATATCACTATCAGTGCACAGTTTATGTTGCAAATAGAAATACAAGTTTTTTTTTTTTATTTATACATTTTGCCCCTTTTTCTCTTTAAATAATTTTAAAATATGTTGCTGTATTTTGGTATTTATTCATAGTTATTATTTATAATGATTTACTGTCATCTTATGTTTATTGTTATTGTAATTTACAAAATAATAAAATCCATAGTTTAACTGTAAAATATCCTGCCACAAAACATTTTTTTGTCACAACATTTGAATAACAACATCTAAGGTGTCATTGCCAAAAATGTCTGTTTTGTAATGATTGGCTGATCTTCAGTTGTCAGATATTTTATGCTCAAATACTGTAAATAAAAACTAATGCATGTTGAACAGGGAAATGTAACACCTTTGCCTTCACTGCAACTTTAACACTTGGGACTTAATTACAACCCCAAATCCGAAAAGAGTACTGTACTGAAAGTACCTCTTAGTCATCCCCAAAACCTAGAGAACCAGCACATCATTGACTCATATCTCTTTTTTGCTCTCATTCTGCCACAGTTCAAGAGGATGCTGAACAGAGAGCTGTCCCACCTGTCAGAGATGAGTCGCTCTGGTAACCAGGTGTCTGAATACATCTCCAGCACCTTCATGGGTGAGTGAAAATGTAAATGGACTGTATTTATATAGCGCTTTTCTAGTCTTATTGAATACTCAAAGCACTTTCACATAGTACAGGAACCATTTTCCCACACATTTACACAATTCGGGGTTCAGTGTCTTGTCCAAGGACACTTCGACACGGGCCACAGTTCACAGGGCCAGGGATCGAACCACCAACCTTCCGATTGGTAGGCGACCGCTCAACCACCTGAGCCACAGCCGTGAGATCACATTTATCACCTTTGTCAAAAAAAAGACAATAAATCTATCTATGTGTGTTTTTTTTGTATGTTTGTCCATCAATCTGCAGACAAGCAGAACGAGGTGGAACCCCCGTCTCCTACTCTGAAAGACAAACCTATGAGTCACATCAGTGGAGTGAGGAAGCTGTCTCACAGCTCCAGCCTCTCCAGTTCTTCAATGCCTCGCTTCGGTGTCAACACAGACCACGAGGATGAGCTTGCCAAGGTCTCGTTGTCTGTCTTTTTTTCTCTGACTCACTTCAAAACAAGCTGCACGAATCAATCCCTGTTCAGACTTGGACTGTGAACACTGATTATATTTCTTTATCTTGTGCGCACAAAAAAAAAATCATCATTCAGGACTTGGGAGCTCCGTAGATTTTTAGTCTTTTCTTCTATGTTTTATTTCAATCTTGGCTTGTTTGACCCTTCTAGTAGTACGGAGAAAGAGTGTGTTCCCGCGACTTTTCTTCTTTTAGTGATTTACTGCTGAGGCTCTTTCAGGATTAAGACTGAAGTGGGAGGTTTCCTGTGGGACATGCATTTGATAAAAAAAACAACATAATGAAATATAATATTATACTAGGTCATTACAGGAAAAGAATTACGTTTTTTTCCTGTAATGTTCTTTTTCTACCAAACACCAAACCACTTCCAGGCTGAGGGGCTCATAGTATTGAATCGTTGTACAACGTTGTCGTTCCATGTCTGTGTCACATAAAGATGGAATCTCTTGTTATTCCTTTTGTTTGCTTTTTTGTGCTTGGCGCCTCATTGTTTAATTCAATGATCTGTAGCACCAAATGTTTGGAAAACCCCGCAGTAGGATGGAAACTGTCCCTGGTTTTGCATCTTTATTTAGCAGAACATAAATCAGATGTAACTATGCTACATACAAATAACAAGACTAAGAGTTTGCAGCCACACTACCAGTTCTGCAAGGCTGTAGGCTTAATGCTACATAACATCCACAGGCAAATTAAATGACCTCATTGTGGGGCTAAATGAACAGTTAAGGAATCACTGCTGTGATCATTGATCCTGAGGGGAACATGAATGTCTGTACCAAATTCCATTGCAAATCCACTGACATCTCCATCCATACAGCCACTCCTTTAGCATGGCTTACAATGTTTTGTGGCCTGTCATCATTAATAAGAGCTGTACCAGTCAGTCAGTCTGTCAAAGATGTCATAGATATTCCCAGTACAACTCTGGACTAATAGACTGAAGGATCAGGGTTATTCTGAGTGACATGAGAGGGATGTCTGCTGTGTGATCATTGTTCAAGTGTCTGTTAAACTAGGGATGGATGATATGACCTACACTTTTTATAACCATAAAGTTGAACTTTATCAGTAATTTGGAGCCGTGACTTATGTTCATTATTGAATTCTCTGATTATTTTCCGATTAATTGCTAAATCGTTTGGTGTATAAAATGTCAAGAAATATTTAAAAATGCCCATACCAATTTACTTAATCCCAAGGTGAGAGAGAACTGATTGCTTTGTCCTACAAACAGTCTGAATCCCAAAGGTATTCAGTTTACTATGACAGAAGACTAAGAAGCCCAGTAAATATTCATGATTGCAAAAGCTGGAACCAGTGATTCTATTTTAATATTTCTTTTCTGCTAATTAGATATCTCTTAAGTAATTACTGATTGTCTGATTCCATTTCTGGATAGTTGTGATTGGTTGTTGTGGCTTTTCTCAGGTTAATCATATGGGATTTGGACAATTTATGAAATTGGCAGTGAGTGATGCATAATCTTGGAAACTTGATGACTTTGGTAAATTGTCCCTATGTTAAATTCTGCTGCACATTTAAATGGTCTTTTGACACCTTCTGAGCACCCTGATCATCTCTGCTTGTGATGTTTTAAAATGTTGACACATTTCTGATAAAAAAAATCATATAATGTGTGTGTGTGTGTGTGTGTGTGTGTGTAACCAGGAGTTGGAGGATATGGACAAGTGGGGTTTTAACATATTCAGAGTAGCAGAGTTCTCCAACAACAGACCTCTCAGCTGCATCATGTACACCATCTTCCAGGTAAACAAAAGGAGTGTGAACGTATGTTTTTTTGTTGGATCGTTCTCACCTGAAGTGTCTGTTGGGTTTGCTGATGTACACCATGTGGGTGTGAAGTTGTGGCTCCTGTCCTCCCTCCTCAGGAGCGAGAGCTGTTGAAGACGTTTCGTATCCCAGTCGACACCTTTGTCACTTATGTGATGACCCTAGAGGACCATTACCATGGAAACGTAGCGTACCACAACAGCCTCCATGCTGCAGATGTCACCCAGTCCACACATGTCCTCCTGTCCACACCTGCTCTTGATGTATGTTATTATATAAAACTTTCCATTTCATTATGTTATGGCCCCTTCAGCTTTAGAGCAGTATTGGCTTGCATTCAAAGTGTGATAATTAACTGAATGACATTAAACGATAACATTCATAAACACTGACATTGTAGTCAATGCTCATGATACATAAGTGTTAGGCCAGCCTTTGCACACACCTTCAATTGCAGTTCTACCTCTTTCTTATGCCTTTTTTTTATAGGGCTCTTCGTTTTTACATATGTTTTCCAAAAGAATTTGATTGGTTGTTTGATCGTGTTTTTCACCTGGATTCAAGGTCAACATAGACCCAAAAGTTGTTGTTTAAAGTGAAAAGTAAAGCTGTCCGACATAATTTTAGTCCTCTTGTAATAAAATGAAGACACATAACAGAAATACATAAAGAACAGCTCATAATAATAAAAAGTGAAAAGAAACACAAGTTGCTAATTCTTCATCAAAGTCCCTCTAAGAAAGTAAAAACATGATTCAACTACAGAGTGATTGTATTGCAAATTATATTTATTCATGATATATTATTTTATTATAAAATCACGTTTTAACCATATTCCTAATATTCTAAAAAAAACCAGACAAATTCACCGTTTTTTTTTGTTAACATTATGTTATATTAAAATTATGGATGGAAAAATTTTATTTTCTCAATCCTTCTTGTTTCTTTCAGGCCGTCTTCACTGACCTGGAGATCCTCGCCGCTCTGTTCGCTGCAGCTATCCATGATGTAGATCACCCCGGAGTTTCCAATCAGTTCCTCATCAACACCAGTAAATACACACACACACACACACACACACACACACACACACACACACACACACACACACACACACACACACACACACACACACACACACACACACACACACACACACACACACACACACACACACACACACACGGTAAAATATGTCTTCCCCTTTGCTCAGACTCGGAGCTGGCCCTAATGTATAACGATGAGTCCGTTTTGGAGAACCACCACCTTGCTGTGGGCTTCAAGCTTCTGCACCAGGAAAACTGTGACATCTTCCAAAACCTCACCAAGCGACAGCGCCAGAGCCTCCGCAAGCTGGTTATTGATATGGTCAGGACATTTTTTTACCGCACCTCACACCGTGCCTGTTAAATTATAAACAACTTAATAACTTCTCCTTCAGCTTTGCTTACTTAGTTTTAGTTACTTTTCTCCTTCTTCTTTTTTAGATTTAATCTCATTATTTATCATTTGATAGTTTTAGATTTGTCTTATTTATTTCCTATTGCTGATTATAGACAGCTCTCACTGTGTATATGCCTGTTATTGGCAATTTTATTTATTTAAGACAATACAAGTTCATTTTGTTTAGTTCTGATCCTTTGGAATATTTTGTCATCTTTTTTATGCTGTCTGTCTATAACTCGTTATTTCTGCCTAACTTGACCAGTGCACTCCTTTTTTTTTTTTTTATCCAATCAATCTAATCTAAACTGGTTAGCAGCTTTTTCAATTTAACAGCCAAAACTCCCAGCTTCTGGCTTCCTCAGTTTAAGAACTGGATTTCTTCCAAAAGGGCAATATGGAATACTTTGGTTGCAATATCCAGTCTTTTAAAAAGAGATCTTTGTCAGACAGTACCTGTTTAAACCTGTTTAAAACTAAAAGTTAACTGTCCTCAGCCCTGATTCCAATCTCTTACATCACTCATTGTAACTTAGTTTTTTATTTAATAAAGTACAGAGATTAGGTTGAATCTTTGTGCTTCTTTTCTAGTTTTGTCTTCCTGTCTCTGTCTGCAGGTGTTGGCCACAGACATGTCCAAACACATGACGCTACTGGCTGATCTGAAGACCATGGTGGAGACCAAGAAGGTGACCAGCTCTGGTGTGCTGCTCCTGGACCACTACACAGAACGGACCCAGGTAACTTGTCTGCTCACACAGACCATGGTCACTAGTGCAATAATGTATGAAATCTGCAGGTCTACTGTACTGTGCGAATTTAGTGGGATACAAAACATCTTCACCAGCTCTTGCTCCTGAGGAGGGAGGACAGGAGCCACAACTTCTCACACACACACACACACACACACACACACACACACACACACACACACATCATGTATGTCAGCAAACCCAACAGACACTTGAGGTGAAAGTGATCCTACAGAAAAACACACGTTTACACTCCTTTTGTATAACTGGAAGATGGTGTACATGATGCAGCTGAGAGTTCTGTTACGCTTACAAAGTTAAGCTAACTTAGCTCGTAACCTTAATCCCCCTGTCTGGTTTTTCCTGCGTGTTGCGTTTAATGTGAGAGTGAGACCTTGCCTGGATGAGTGTATGTCTTTCTTACGTCCAGAGGGGTTGTGCTGTGTTAAACTGACCAACATACTGTACGATGTGCATGTGTTTAGGTGCTGAGGAACATGGTGCACTGTGCAGACCTGAGCAACCCCACCAAGGCGTTGCCGTTATACAGACAGTGGACGGAGAGGATCATGGAGGAATTCTTCCGACAGGGTGACAAGGAGCGAGAGAGAGGGATGGAGATCAGTGCCATGTGTGACAAACACACCGCCATCGTGGAGAAGAGTCAGGTAAAGCTCGATCTGTCTCTCCCATCCATTTTAACCCTTGTGTTGTATTCCCGTCGACCATGCAACTTGTTGTTCTCCTGGGTGAAAATTCAAAAACGAACCCTTTTTTAAGATGCTTTTTTTCCACTGCCACCGGATTCACCACTAACAAACCTTATTTATATGAAAGTATAGCCTACCTAATTTTTTAGTTAAAGTGGCTATATATAACTTTCAGTTTGTGTCAATTCTAGCGGCCGCTTTGGACAAAAGCGGTAGTGTTTTTACCACACCTGCTGTTGTAAAGGTCTTTTCTTTACGGTGCTGTATTGCCGACTGTAGATTACTGAGTTAGCGTTACCAGGTCATATAGTCGCGATGAATGTTTTGCTCAACCAGAAAATCATTACTTTACAATAAGATAATAAGTTACAGATGCATCTTTGCATTTCAAATGTTGCATATGGTAACTTAGCCTACTTTACATGAACAGGGTATCACTCTCAATGTGTCACGAGCCAAAGCATTAAGAGATTGTTGTAGCAACTAATGTATTAATAACTTCATTCATTCATATAGCGCATTTCATGAAACCCATGGACGCTTTAGACGCTTTAGTAATGTTACAGAGGGACAAGGGAATAGAAAATAGTAAGCCAACACAATCGAATAAAAGGAATAAAACGTCTGCACAAGGCAAGGCAATTTTATTTATATAGCACATCTCATCAACAATGCAATTCAAAGTGCTTTACATAAAACATTAAAAGCAGTTAGAAATTAATACATAATTAAAAACAGATGATGTCCCAGATGATCTGAGAGGTCTGGGTAGTTCATAGTTTACAAGCAGATCTGAAATGTATTTTGGCCCAAAACCGTTTAGTGATTTAGCAGAAGTATTTTGAAATCTATTCTTTGAGACACAGGAAGCCAGTGTAAAGACATACGAACTGGAGTGATAGGATTCACTTTCTTGGTGTTAGTGAGGACTCGAGCAGCGGCATTTTGAATCAGCTGCAACTGTCTGTGATCGTTTAGGGAGACCTGTAAAGACACCATTACAGTAGATAAAAGCATGTACAAGTTTGTCCAAATCCTGTTGACACTTAAGTCCTTTAACCCTTGATATATTCTTAAGGTGGTAATAGGCAGACTTTGTTATTGTCTTAAAGTGGCTGTTAAAATTCAGGTTGGAGTCCATAATTATACCAAGATTTCTGGCTTTGTTGTTTTTAACATTGTCGTTTGAAGCTGAGCGCTGACTTTTAATCGTTCCTCTTTTGCTCCAGAAATAATCACCTCAGTTTTTTGTTCATTTAATTTAAGAAAGTTCTGGCAAATCCAGTCGTTAGTTTGTTCAATGCACCTAGCCAGTTTTTGTATTGGACTGTAGTCCCCGGGCGACAAGGTTCTGTAAATTTGTGTGTCGTCTGCATTATTATGATAATGTATGTTGTTGTTTTCCATAATCTTAGCCAGTGGAAGCATGTAGATATTAAACAGATGAGGCCCCGGGAGAGAGCCTTGGGGAACTCCACACGTCATATTTGTGTGCTCAGATGCATAATTACCTATAGACCAGGGGTGCCCAAATTCTTCCCCTTCAAGGGCCAAAAATGAATCGGGCTGGAGGGCCGCAGGCCAGAACTAAACGTTCAAGTTGTGGGCCTTTAAATTGAAATGTTTTGCATATTTGCATATCATGAATCATAAAGTTGAACACATATTAAGGAATAACAAAATACATATTCATAAGTTATAAATTAACACTATTTATTAATACAAATATATTTGATTAATCATTACAACAATTCAGGGCAGAACATGCCCCTCGACATACATTACAACTGTTTATCAGTTGGAATATCAGTGGGAGAAATGAAGCCTGTCTTTGCTTTTCAAAAGTCACTCAATATCAGGTTCCAGCCAACTTACTGACAGAGTGAGAATGTCATGGAGGTGAGCGTTTTCACACCTCTAATTCGTTTGATTTGGTCCGGATCAGTTGGGGATAGTAAACTCGGAGCGATTTGCCCTCGGTCGGTTTGGTTTGGTTTCACACCTGGAAAAATCCAAGCGTACCAAAATGCACCATTACAAATCACGCAAGAACGTCAACTCCTCTTATTGGTTGGATGTGTCTGGGGGCGGGAGCAAGAAAGTAAACAGAAAGAAGGTCCTGTGTTCTGGACTAATGCATATATCTTGCATCTCCATGATTAAACCAGCACTTTTCATTTAAATTATCAGACATTGTTTTGCGAGAGACGTTACGTCTGCTCTGGTCACAGAGACTTCGCTCTGCTCTGCCGGCGTCTGTCTCCAACTTTACCGGCAGCTGGTTTGACCACGGAGATACGAGTGACAGATGGCAGCTTGACCGCAGTCTGTTTGTCTGATAGAAACATTGCTGCAACAGTTTGCTGCTCTGCTTCATCGCAGATTGCTAAAAGCACATGACTACAGGAGACTAGCTCAGACTTGTGGAGTTTGTATAGTTGGTGCGGTTCGAGTACGGATCACGTTCTCACCACAAACAAACCGCTTCAGAGTTCGATCGAAAGCGTACCGAGACCACCTCTTCAAGAAGGTCTCGGTACGCTTGTTTTGTCTGCTTTTGGTGTGCACCAGAGTTAGATTGTTGGCCCGCGGGCCCCATATTGGGCAGCCCTGCTATAGACACTATAGTCATTAAATACTTTAACAAGAGCCGTCTCAGTGCTGTGGTGTGGTCGAAAACCCGAGTGGAAGGCATCAAAAATATTGTTTAGTGACAAAAGAAAGTTGAGTTTTTGAAAAAACGCTTGTGCAATGATTTTACTTAAAAATGGAAGGTTTGATATTGGCCTATAGTTGTCCATTAGTGACGTACTGTATCTAGATTGTTCTTTTTGAAGAGTGGCTTGATGACTACAGTTTTCAGTGCCTGTGGGAAGATACCTGAGCGAAGAGACGTGTTTACAATCTGTAAAAGATCTAAAGCCAAACAATTTGAAACATTTTTGAAAAAGCCGGTTGGTAAAATATCAAGGCATCAGGAGGAGGTTTTCAGATGTTGTATAAAGTCCTCTAGGTTATTCTGGTTAATCATTTGAAATTGTGTCATATTGGAATTTGTTTTGCTTGAACACTGTGACAACGCATACCCTGTACCTGGTATGGAGGCACTGACTGTTTGTCTAATTTTCTGAATTTTTTCACTGAAGAAGAAGGTGAAGTCATTGCAGGCCTTGGTGGATAAAAGTTCAGATGCTACTGGTACGGGAAGGTTTGTTAACCTATGGACAGTAAGAAACAAAGCACATGAATTATTGTTTTTAGCAATAATGTCGGAGAAGAAGGACCGCCTTGCATTCCTTAGTTCCAAATTATAAATGTGAAGTCTCTCTTCATAGGCGTCATAATGGACATGGAGATTAGTTTTTCGCCACCTTCGGTCAGCTTTTCGACACTCTTTTTTCAGATCTTACAAGTGTGACATTTCTCCATGGAGATCTTTTCTTACTAGAGACAGCTTTGACCCTAGTGGGAGCAATGGCATCAATAACATTTGTAATTTTACAATTGAAATTATCTACAAGCTCAGTGACTGAGGCCCCAGAAATGGCGGGTGTGGAGGAGTAAAGCTGAATGAATGATTCACTGGTGTTTTCAGTGATATCGTTTTCTTATTATCTTTGTTTGAACACTTTTGTGCACAGAGATAAAGCCATTAAAGAACATACAGGGATGATCAGAGAGAGCAACATCTGTCACCACAACCTTGGAAATGCTCAGACCTTTAGAGATAATCAAGTCCAGAGTGTGCGCTTATTGTGTGTGGGCTCTGTCACATCCTGAGTCAGTCAGTCAAAAACACAACACAGTTCCTTGGTTCCTCTATCATGAGGGTTGTCAACATGAGTGTTGAAATCACCAGCAATAATTACACAGTCAAAGTCAATACAGATCATAGACAGCAGTTCAGTAAAGTCATCTAAGAAAGCTGCACAGTATCTAGGTAGTCTGTAGATATTTAGAAATATAGCTTGAGGGGAGGACCTTAGCTGAAGAACCACATATTCAAAAGAAGCAAAATTTCCATAAGATACTTATACTTATATATGTACATTGGAATGAGTCTTTGAACAAAATGGCGACTCCACCTCCTTTCTTATTCACTCTATCCTAGCTCATAAAGCTGAAGTTGGGGGGAGCTGTCTCGATGAGAACAGCAGCACTGTTATTCTGGTCTAACCAGGTTTCAGTTCAAAACATAAAATCAAGATTGTGTTTGATAATAAAATCACTGATTAAAAATGATTTCCCTGCTAAAGACCTGACGTTCAGTAGGGCTATTGTTGGTGTGTTAGTGGAATTATCTGATTTCTGAACCATCTGATATCTCATTTGTTGGGACAGACTGTGGCTGACGGGGAATGGGTGTTAAATTGACGATGTTTGCAGTGGAGTACTTCTTATTGTTTTGCGGATTCACCACTTTGTGTGGTCTATTATTGATTCTAACTTGGATCATATAGCTGGTCTGTGGGCTAACAGAGTTATTTCTAGAGGATGAAGAGCTTATGGGAGAGTGTGACTGTTAAGCAGTGTTGGGAACGTTACTTTAAAAAGTAATTAGTTATAGTTACTCACTACTTGTTCCAAAAAGTAACTGAGTTAGTAACTGAATTACTCTATAATAAAAGTAGCTCGTTACCAGGGAAAGTAACTATTTGCGTTACTGTAAAAAAAGTTGCTCCATATAAACTTGACATAAGACTATGACACACATAGGCCTACTTTTAACAACAAACCTGCCTATCATACGGTTGACTTCAGCCTGTGTCATAGGTTTTTGTTGTGAGGCAGAAAGATCTAGCTTTTGCTGCTTGGAGGACTTTGCTCCGAGTCCTTCTTTGCTAGAGGATGGCGAGCTATCATCTGTGGTGGAGGTATCGGTGTTTTGGCCACTAGCTTTAGATGCGTGTCGTTGTGAGATGCTTCATTAAATTAGAGTTGCTTACAACGGATGTCGACAAAGTCTTCGTTCCTGGACATCATGTACAGATTACATGCACGTTCTTGCCTTTGACCACAATGAATTTGAAGTAGTGCTTATATATCCACCTTGAAAACGCCAACTTTTCATCGAATTGCTCCTGACTCGCCATCTCTGCTGCTTCATCGAATCTCTGTTTAGCTTGCATGTGTGCTGCCGTGTGTGTAAAAACACTGGCTCTGATTGGCTACCATGAAACATGACTCTGCCTTAGCCAATCATAATTGCTTACCTCGTTATTAACCCACCTCCTCACTAGCTGCGAGCCAGGGTTGCGTTCGAATTACAGTTTATTCAATCAGTGCATAGTAACGCACCGCATTTAATGTCCAGTAACGTTAACGGCGTTGTAACAACGGGAAAAGTAATTAGTTAGATTACCCCGTTACTGAAAAAATAACATTGTTACCTAACGCCATTCTTTTAAATGGCGTTATTCCAAACACTGCTGTTAAGTGGCATGTGCATGTGTTTACGGAATGCAAACAGGCCGAGCCGCAAATTTCCACAGAGCATTTTGCTGCCTCCTGTATTTGGATGAATACCATCCCTGCTAAACAGAGTGCTACGTTCCCAAAATAGATTAAAATTGTCAATGAAACCTATCTCGTGATTGCTGCATGTAAACTGGAGCCAGGTGTTAAGGTAGAGTAGTCTGCTAAAAAGACATGCTCCGCGACTAGAGATGGAAGTGCGCCCAAAATAAAAACCAACTTCCCAGTGCTCTTTAAAGTGTCGATGAGAAGGTTGAAGTTCTGCTTTGTTTGTTCACTCTCCTAATTGGACATGTCATTATGTTCACAATGGACCACGATTTTTTTTGATGGAGCTCGGGTAATAGGGCCTTAACTTTTGCGAGGATGTCTAGAAACTTGGCTCCTGGAAAACAATGTGTGACGGCATTGAAAAACCGTAAACCCCGGGTGATGGAGTCACCAATAATTACTGTGGTTGGGGGGAAGAGCGGACGAGGAATAGGGGAGTATAGATGGCCAGTGTCAGGAAGACAGCAGTCAGCAACAACCTCAGATGGACAAGTAAAAAAAAAAAAACTCTGTTAAAAGCCTGACCGAAGTTGACTCACGTTATCATTGTCTTTCACTTTCCCTTTTAGCTTTTAGTTGTTCTTCATTTAATTTCCTTCTTTTCTGTGATGGTCCTGCTCCAGTATCAGCCATAACTACAACAGATAACTTCTAAAATAACATTATGCCTATATAAAGAAATCTCCTGCTTTCTTTTTACCTGGCTCCGCTGGCATACGCTAACACAGGCTTTTCCAGTGTTACAAAGAAATCTGTGATCCATCAGAAATGTGTTACTGTAGCGCCATCTACCTGCCGTAAATCATTCTATGACTTCACGGGAAAAAAACAAACCCGGGCAGAGGCCTCACTAAAAAATATATTAAAATAGCGTTCTTTTCACTGTTAGTCTCGTTTGCTGTTACAGGTCATTAAGACCATTGTATAAAACAGTGGTTCCCAACCTTTTTTCCTTGGCGCCCCCCCTACTCATGTCTAAGAAAAGCTGAGCCCCCCCAAAACCGAAGTTGAGGTAACTCTCGAGATAGAGCCTTACTTTCTTTTTTGATACAGAGGAGTTATCAGCACAGTTACGTTTCTCCTCCATGTTTCATTTATAAAATAGTGATGCCGTGGCGGCAGGAAAAACGAGGATACAACAAAATACTTTTGTATACATTATATATTCTAGTGTATTATCATAATTTGTTTAACATGTGCAAATATATATATATTTTTTTCCTCAACCTCAAACCAGATAAAGACTTGCGCCCCCCCTGTGATCTTCGCCGCCCCCCCTGGGGGTGCCCGGACCCCAGGTTGGGAACCACTGGTATAAAACAAATGACAGAGCTTCAGAAACATTAAAAGTTACATACACTTTTAAAAAAGCTGCAATTATGAATTATTTCCACAAATAGTTACAATTGAGTGAATAACCACAGACTGTCAAAGTTTAGTCAGGATTTTAGGAACCATTTAATTTTTTTTTTTCAAATGCTATGAAATGTAATCAAAATTCAATGATGGTAGTGATCTGATCCTTAATTGTATTTGCGAAGAGCATTGCATGGGACCATCCATGTTATTTTTGCTTGAAAGAAACCCAAATTTCTGAAGCAAAAACTTTGAAAACAGGTCAAATGTGACCCAAGGATAACATGAGGGTTAAATGTGTCATTGTTAATACAAATTGATGAATTGGAAACTCTGTTTGCAGCTTAAACTCTTTAGTTTATGGTGAGACTATCAGAAATGCAAAGGGTAATTTTTGAGGCCATTGTTGGTGTCATTCACAAACAAAGTTTTGTAATGTACGGTAGCTACGCGTGGGGTGGAAAAAAGCAGATTTTATAGTGATAAAATGACACCACACAGGAAAACTGCATTGGCAAGAGGAACATTGGTCCCATATAGATCCTCTCCAACGGTAACTAAAGATACACACAGATATTTGCTGAACATGACACAAACTGCATCTATAAAAATTATAATTTAAGTTTAATCAACACCCCTAGCAGCTAATAAAAACATGTTGAATATGTCTAAAATTGTTTTTATCACTCACAAATTGATCTCAAGACTGTAAAAACTATTATGTATATGATTCTTCCCAAATCGTTTCTTAATCTTTACATAACTAATCTTTGTAAACACACTAGTAACACTCATAATTGTTATTTTATATGGTCATTGATTGATTGGGCCCTTAACAAAGCAGTTTTTAAGTTAAGCTAAATGCTAACACCGACAATGCTAATGTTAGCAGGTATAATGTTTACCATGCTCACCATCATAGTTTAGCATGCTTTTAGATTTACAAGTACAGCTGAGGCTGATGGTCATAAACCAAAAGATTGGACAAATTTTTTTTTGACCTGATGATGGCGCTAGAATATAGGTCAAAGGATCACCAAAATAATTTAACTTAATCAATCCGAGGAGGATGGGAATATCCGTACTAAATTTTATGACAATCAATCGAATAATTGTTGAGATATTTTAGTCTGTACCAAAAAGGTGACAAAATCCGACTTTGCCATCCACAGAGCCTCGCTGCTATTCATTTTATTTAGTTTTGCATTGTGGCAGGAAGAGACAAAGTAGTTGTGTAGTTAGTCCTTTGGCCCCCAAAAAGGAAACAAAAGCTTTTCTTTTCATAAAACTGGCAGAGTAATGAAGCCTGGAATAACTTAAGATAAACATCATGGCTATGATTAAATTGTTTGTTATTGTATTTTGGATGACAAATATATTTCTGTGTCAACTTCCAGCTGGCAGCAGTCATATGCTTCTTTTGATATCCATAATGTTAAACAGTGACATTTTTTCATTCTGTGTCAAATTTCTGGTTACTGATTCTGTACTGAGTAGTTCTTTTTTTTTTTTTTTTTTTTTTTTCTATACTTTTTTTGGCCCACCACCACCACCACCCCCTTTTCGGAGGACAACTTTAACTTAAGATATATTTTAATATACATAATATGTTACATTCAGATTTAGATTTACATTCAGTGCATTTACTGTTGTCCTACCGTAACCATTCACCATAGAGATTTCTCTATACTTAATAAAGAGTTTATTCAGAAAATATGCTTATTCGCTTTCTCGCCGACATGAAAAGATTGACACCATTCCCACGTCTTAGAGTGATATCCGTCTTTTAATCTAACTCTTGGCAAGAAAGCATATTTACCAAAATATCTAGTTATTTCTTTAACACCACTTTCTATCATGGACTCAGGTGTGATTCTTTTTCTTTTCCAGGTGGGTTTCATCGACTACATCGTCCACCCGCTGTGGGAGACGTGGGCTGACCTGGTGCACCCGGACGCCCAGGAGCTGCTGGACACGCTGGAGGAGAACAGGGAGTGGTATGTGAGCACCATGCCCCAGTCTCCCTCGCCTCCCCCGGACAGACACCTACAGCACCACCACTTCCAGTTCGAACTCTCCCTGGAGGACCTGGAGCACAACAACCACAACCACGTACATCTGAGGAGCAACGGAGGGACAGACATCTGCAATGACATCGGAGACTCAGCCCGAACGCACGGCGGCGTAGAAACGGAGAAAGAAGACGAGCAGAATCACAACAGCAAGCACAACGGAGTCCAGGGTGAAGATGAGGAGGAGAATGGAGAAAGACAGGGAGAAGAAGAGGAGAAGGCGAAGGAGAACGGAGAGGACGAGGGGGAGGAGACTGGAGAAGAAGAGGAGGAGGCGAAGGAGAACGGAGAGGAAGAGGGGGAGGAGACTGGAGAAAGAGAGGGAGAAGAAGAGGAGACGAAGGAGAACGGAGAGGAAGAGGGGGAGGAGACTGGAGGAAGAGAGGGTGAAGAAGAGGAGGAGGCAAAGGAGAACGGAGAGGAAGAGGGGGAGGAAACTGGAGAAAGAGAGGGAGAAGAAGAGGAGGAGGCGAAGGAGAACGGAGAGGAAGAGGGGGAGGGGGAGGAGACTGGAGAAAGAGAGAGAGAAGAAGAGGAGGAAGCGGATGAGAACGGAGAGGAAGAGGGAGAGGAGACTGGAGAAAGAGAGGGAGAAGAAGAGGAGGAGGCGAAGGAGAACGGAGAGGAAGAGGGGGAGGAGACTGGAGAAAGAGAGGAAGAAGAAGAGGAGGAGGTGAAGGAGAATGGAGAGGAAGAGGGGGAGCATGGAGAGGACCAAGTAGAAGAAGACGGAGGGCAGACCGATGAAGGGAATGATGCGGTGGTGGAGGAGGAGACTAAAGAAGAGGAGGAAGAGAATGAGCAACATCAGGAAGGAGAAGAGGAGGAGGAAGAAGGGGAAGGTGAGAATGGTGCAGAAAATGAAGACATAGAAGGGGAGTTAGAGGAAGAAAATGAAGAGAGGGAAAAAGAAAGTGAGGGGGAAGAGGAAATGGAAAATGAGGAGGGTGAAGTGGAGGAAAAAGAGGAGGGAGAGATGGAGGAGAAAGAAGAAGAACAGGAGGCAGCAGAGCTGGAGGGAAATGTAGAAGAAGAGGAGGGCGAGACAGAGGAGAAAGAAGAGGAGGCGGCAGAAACGGAGGACAAAGTTAAGGCCGGAGA
Source organism: Perca flavescens (assembly GCF_004354835.1). Taxonomy (NCBI): domain Eukaryota; kingdom Metazoa; phylum Chordata; class Actinopteri; order Perciformes; family Percidae; genus Perca; species Perca flavescens. The sequence continues at coordinate 11,722,989 of NC_041332.1, read as the reverse complement.
AACAGCAGATGTCGAAGAGGAAGAGGAGAAAGGAGAGCTGGAAGAAGCAGAAGAGGAGGAGACGCCAGTTGAGGATGGAGCTGGAAAAGAGGAAGAAGATGAAGACGAAAGCTAGTTGGGTGCAAAAACATAAATTAACAGGCTCAGCGAAGAAAGGTTAACGAGAGATATAAAAAAAAAAAAAAAAAAAAAAAGGAGGACTGTCAAGGAGGACGACGAAGGGCTGAAGATGCACTTCTTTCCAGATAACGTGCTCCGACCACTTGATCAGCTGAAGGCTCGACTACAGACGTCTTCATCAAAAACGTCACAGCTCAACAGGCAAGAGCACCGGACACAAATCCAAAACCTCGGCCGGAGCACAAGCCTTCCCGAATACAGCCAGATCATTGCGGCGTCTTAATCGACTGGTAGTGCTAGAAAGACTTGACGTCTTCATCACCCAGTGTCTGTACATCCATCACTGCCGTAGGGAATAAAAATGGGGGACGTCAAAAGGGGGTGAAACCTGTTTTACCTACCTTTTTTGTAGCTCCTGAAATTAAAATAAAAATGAAATGCGCACATGCAAATAAGTGCGTGTCTGTTCTCCCGATCTCATGGACTGTAGGACTACCCATTATCTCTCTGTCACTGTCTCGTTTATGAGGAAGATACCCCCCCCACACACACACACATAACACACACACAGACCAACAACTGTTCAAAGAATGTCAACTTCCTCTTCTTTTGTCAGAAAAAGAAGAAAAAAAAAAAAAGTCTGGAAAGTGTATGTCGTCTTATATTTACTACATCTTTCCACTTGTGAACAGGATGCTGAGAACAGATTTGGGCTCTGGTCTAGGAACAGTTTAACCTCCTCACATACTAACCTTAAAGCAACAAAATGCTGGATTTCTGAATAATATCTGGACCGTTGCGTCAAAGTAGAAACTTTCGCAGTCCGGCTCAAAAAGGCTGACCTGTTTGTACGTGTCGATGTCAGTTCATGTTTAAAAGAATAAAAAAACAAACACCCAGTATTCATCCCTTCACGACAGTTTCACCACTCCCAGACTGTGAGTTTTGATTCCCGGGTGAATCGTGCCAAACTGACCCACGACCAGCACTGAGCAATTAAGCCTTCCTTCAAACAAGATGGCTACTTGTCCATGAAGCAATTAACTGTGGGACCAGGGTAACGGGTGTGACGGTCTTCCACAAATCCCTTTTTTCTGTTTTGTTTTTGTAAAAATGGTATTTGGCACTTTATCTAACACCCCTGTTACATATATGTACATAATAAACATGTATTTTAATCTGCTGATGTCATAATAAATATGATCAATAAAGTTGATTGATTGTTGTCTTTTAGTTGCAGGTCTCTTGACATCTTTCTCCCCTGAAAAAATTGCTGGAAAAGGATTTATCCACCGAGATAAGTAGAACTTTTGATAACGCTTTATTTTATGGGTCTCTAATTTGCGAATCATTTCGGGTTTGTTTTTAGAGCGGAAATAATGAGTTGACTAATCAAACGATAGAAGATTGGCAGCAATTTTGTTGTTTGAGCAAAAGTGCCAGCTTCTCAAACAGAGAATTTTCAGTTATACTCTCAAATCAAAGTCTAGGTTTTTGTCTTTTTCTCATTTAAAAATAAACTTCTTTGAATTAAATATTTAACAAACAAAAAAAACAAGCAGTTTAAAGATGGTCTGGGAAACTGTGACCAGAATTTCTTTACTATTTTCGTTTTATAGACTGGATGGATTTACAGTATTAAAAGAAATATATTGATAATTAAAAAAAATAATTGTTTCATGCGCTACTGAAAATAAATTTGTAACTTCGTACTCAATATAGTGCTTCACTTGTATAAGTATGACTAACGGTCATCTACTTTTTAAATAGAAGTCCGTGGGCTGACTAGAAAACTAGCTGAAGCTTGTTTTACTCCCTCATTCACTTAGTCAGCTGATCACCGCGGTGAGGTCATTGTTACCAAATGTGTTTTCTTCAGAGCTGAAACGATGAGTCAATTAATTGATTAGACTTAGTCCCCGAGAGGCAATTTGTTGTACAGTACAGGCATATTGACACATAATCCACAACACAAACATTGAACCAGACATCTACAGCACTATTTATCGAACACAATAACATACACACATCAATAAATAGGAATGCAATACAATAAAAAGGATGTTGCAGATTAGTTGATCAACAGAAAATGAATTGGCAATAGTTCATGTGGACATCTGCTGTTTTTTTTGGTGAGACAGAGAATTTGAGCTTTGTTGTGCACTGTTTACATTGTATTTATTGATACCACATGGTAGAGCAACACACTGTTGGACTGACAGACAATAGGCAGACAAGCATTCAAAGAAGCATTCACATTGGCTTTAAGTCGTCCAAAAATCGTCCGACAAACTTTACGTTTTGAACTTTTGTAAATCTGACAGTAACAGATGACTAAGCAGGTTCAGTGGCACTGAAGGTGTTGCTCTGGACTCAACAGTATAAAGCTTCACAGTATATCAGGTAACACAGATCTTATTACATTAACAGTGACTTAGAAAGAGTAAACATCCGTCTCTAATCTCCGGTGGCTAAGAGAGCTGAACACCCTGAAACTTCAGAAAACAGATTAAGAAATGATCTTCACCACTTTTGACAAAACAAAAAATCCTATTCACAAGCAAATTAATGTTAATATGGTTGTAATGTTTTCTTTCTGGTTGCATTATATTCAGTTGGTAAAATAACCTGTATTTGAGGAAGTGAGGGCTTTTATTGTGAAAAGAAAATGTTATTCAACAAGATGGTCTATATCCTTCATGGTCCACTTCCGGGATTGCTTCCGGTACTGCAGGAGATTCCGACGGATGCATGCATTTTCCGTTTCCTTCCGCTTTCTTTGTGTTGGAATATTAAATTCGGTTGATTTATGAGGACTATTGTTGACTGCTCCTCAGATCTCTGCAGGTTAAATTGAGACAGCTAGCTAGACTATCTGTCCAATCTGAGTTTTCTCTCGCACAACTATTTTGCAGCAGCTCTGTATGGAGTTTAGCACCACCCATGACGATTCTGATTGGTTTAAAGAAATGCCATTAAACCAGAGAACGTTTTCCTCCCATCCCCAAATGCTATGTGGAGTAGCCAGACCCTCCTTCAGCGCGCTTTGGAGGAGGGTCTGTCAAAGGGAGACTATCAACAAGATAACCTTTTAAAGTTAATCGACAATGGTGACGGCCATGTTCACAACACGCTTTCTGCCAGCAACAGCAATCCCATTTTGTTTTTTTACAATAAGAGCTCCCCACTTCCCCCCAATGCATAACAAGTAAACTCACAAGACGTTTTTTGGCCAACTGAATATAACGCGACGAGTTTTTGAACATTACCGAGAAGTCGATGTAATCCATCCGTTTCTACTGTCCTGAGGAAATTAACGTTGACAATCGAGTGCGGAAATTGCAGCATTTGTGCGTTTGTTTTATTTCTGTATTTGTTGGTGTTTCTTTGTGCCACGTGTGGTCAGGTTAGGAAAAGTGTAGCTTGATTAGCTTGTGCTTAATATATTGGCTGAATTGTTTTGTTTTTCCTAAATGCTGCCTATGTTTTGTCTCAGTGAAGATCTTTCCTTAATTTGCTTGTGTTTGAAGTTACAGTTCTTAAAACACAACTTGCATAAAATGCGACGTCAAAACTATAGTATGTTTTTAATGAACGTTGCAGTCAAGTACAGAAAATTACCTGCAAATACAAATCTTTGGAGGTTTCTAACACTTTCATTCCTTAAGACAACCTGATTTCTTAAAATAAATACATTTTAAAACCCATCTTCCATCTTAAGGCACTTTTGGTATTTTGAATGTCACAAATGCACAAAATCAAATAAATATCAATTGTCACGTGCAGACATGTAACCAGCTACGTGTCAGCATATATGGGTACTGCGATGAACTGTATTATCAAACTGCGCTTTAACAACAGGCAGGAGGCCGCAGTCGCACAAACAGCAGAATATTAAAAAACCTGAATCAGGTACAATCGGGGGTGTACCGAACCCACCTGAACAGTTAACACTTGTTGAGTGAGTGAAATAGTAATATACATCTTTCTGAGATTGTTATATCATTATTGTATCACAGTGGCTGCGATGTTATAATACAGGAATGGGAAACTCAAAATCTTCTATTTCTGAAAATACAGACTTTTTGATATTGAGGTTTCCTCGTTTACCTAATGAGGCGTTGTCACAAGTTTCCCACCTTTTTGTTGAGTTTTTCCTTTCTCACTGGGTTCATTTTACTCTCTCTATATCTTAGGTCCAGAGTTTGTTTGTTTTTTTATTCAAAGTTTCAGAAGTTTTTTTAGTGGCAGATCAAAGCGGTCCAGTCAGGAAAGTTGTCAATCTCTCCGGTCTCGTTCAGCTTTTGGTCTCCATGTGTCAGTGTCAACTTGTAGCATAGACGCACCTTTTGCTAGAGAAAAAGAAGAAAAGAAAATATGTCCGATGTACCAAGATGGAAAAAGCAAATTAATGAAAATGAATACTTCAGTGCTCTGGGTTATCCAATTTATCAATGACTCTGGTTTTATCCCGGTAATTAATCTCAACTGTCTTTTTATTTTATGCAAAGGTTAACATCCACTAACTCACAGTTAACTTTATTTTGGACAGTATTTAATAAGCTGTTTATCTGCATCTTTCATGTCATTCATAGGAAATCTCTTGTCCATAGAACATTTACGTTACATTTTAATACCATATAAATAATGGGAATTATTGGAATCAATGTGTCAAAACCAGGAAAAAAACATAATACTTTATATTAAAAATACCCAAGTTACAGTGTCATATATTCTGGTTTTACATCAGGATAAGACTGTTTGCGCAGGCGACTGTATACTAAGCAGTAGTGGAAAGTAACTAAGTACATTTTTGAGGTACTTTACTTAATACTCTGCTACATTCAGAGGAACATATAGTTTTTTTCTTCCACTACATCTATTTAATGACATTACAGATTTAGATTTAAGTTATAGAAAACACATTATTATGTCTTAATAACAGGCTTACTCTCTTTAATCTTTTTTTTCATTTTTGCTTTGACTGTAATGACCCCACCCTTTCTCTTGTTCTTTTATTAATAGTATTATCATGATATTTTATTGCCTGTTTCTTTGATTGCTTGTTTAATGGATTGAGTGTTTTATTGCTGATTTTGTAAGGTGACCTTGAGTGTTTATAAAAGGCACCTATAAATAAAATGCATTATTATTATTATTATTATCATCATCATCACCACCAGTTAAAGCAACACTATGTAACTTTTCCAGCTTCGGTCCCCCTACAGGTTGGAAATGGAATTGTCCATTACATTACATTGTCCAGTTCATCCGAACTACAGATCTGAGGTGACCCCATCTGGCAAACTTGGACAATGTAATGTAATGGACAATTCCACTTCCAAACTGTAGGGGGACCGAAGCGGGAAAAGTTACACAGTGTTGCTTTTAGATAACACTTTTGATCCTCAGAAGTAAATTCACAAGCTACCCAGCAGTATGTAAAGTAATAAAATTACCCCCACCTGTATCAGCTGCAACATTAAAGTGATGAACACAGTAACGCATCAAAATTGTAATATTAAAAGTAGCAATACCACACTGTACCACACGTACAAGTCAAGGATCGGAGTACTTTTCCCACCACTGATACAAAGTAGCAGAGTAAAACAGTTAAACACGCTAAATCAAACTGAAATAATAATTATAAACACAAACATACTGAAATGTAATGATTCTTATTATATTTATATTATTATCATCATTATATATAGAAGTACTAAAGTTCTTCCGTTTGATGTACTATATGTAATAAGTGGTTGGGAATTTAAAATGTGTTCGTGACTGATCAATGTAAATCAACAGCGCTCCTCAAACTCACCTTTTGAGGATTAACCAATAGGAGGACCTGGGAGACGGCGGGCGGGGGCAGGAGAGGGTTGTAAGGAGGTAGGTGTGTCACTGAGGCAGGCTGAAGTTTCACCAACATGGTCTGCAGCAGAGGTACAAAACTGAAAATTAACTCATGCTAATCATCCTAATGGAAAGTAGGTGGGCACAGGTCAAATTGCTGAACGATGAAGTGGAATGGGCATAAAATGTCAAAAAAGAGTGTGTGTGTTTTATTGTAAATATATTGTAAAATATTTACAGAGGGAGTCTGACTAATCTGAAGTGGCTCCAGGAGGGGGCGCCGGTAACACAATCAACTCAGAGCCGTATGTATGTATGTATATATGTATGTATGTATGTACAGTATGTATGTATACATACAAACATACATACATACATACATACAGTGGTGTGAAAAAGTGTTTGCCCCCTTCCTCATTTCCTGTTCCTTTGCATGTTTGTCACACTTAAGTGTTTCGGAACATCAAACCAATTTAAACAATAGTCAAGGACAACACAAGTAAACACAAAATGCAATTTGTAAATGAAGGTGTTTATCATTAAAGGTGAAAACAAATCCAAACCATCATGGCCCTGTGTGAAAAAGTGATTGCCCCCCTTGTTAAAACATACTATAACTGTGGTTGTCCACACCTGAGTTCAATTTCTCTAGCCACACCCAGGCCTGATTATTGCCACACCTGTTCACAATCAAGGCATCACTTAAATAGGAGCTGCTTGACACAGTAAGGTCCACCAGAAGATCCTTAAAAGCTACACATCATGCCGAGACCCAAAGAAATTCAGGAACAATTGAGAAAGAAAGTAATTGAGATCTATCAGTCTGGAAAGGGTTATAAAGCCATTTCCAAAGCTTTGGGAATCCAGCGAACCACAGTGAGAGCCATTATCCACAAATGGCGAAGACATGGAACAGTGGTGAACCTTCCCAGGAGTGGCCGGCCGCCCAAAATTACCCCAAGAGCGCAGCGACGACTCATCAAGAGGTCACAAAAGACCCCACAACAACGTCCAAAGAACTGCAGGCCTCACTTGCCTCAGTTAAGGTCAGCGTTCATGCCTCCACCATCAGGAAAAGACTGGGCAAAAATGGCCTGCATGGCAGAGTTCAAGGAGAAAACCACTGCTGAGCAAAAAGAACATCAAAGCTCGTCTCAATTTCTCCAGAACACATCTTGATGATCCCCAAGACTTTTGGGACAACATTCTGTGGACCGATGAGACAAAAGTGGAACTCTTTGGAAGGTGTGTGTCCAAGTATATCTGGCGTAGAAGGAACACTGCATTTCATAAAAAGAACATTATACCAACTGTAAAATATGGTGGTGGCAGTGTGATGGTCTGGGGCTGTTTTGCTGCTTCAGGACCTGGAAGACTTGCCGTGATAAAAGGAACTATGAATTCTGCTGTCTACCAGGAGATCCTGAAGGAGAATGTCCGACCATCTGTTCGTGTACTCAAGCTGAAACGAACTTGGGTTCTGCAGCAGGACAATGATCCTAAACACACCAGCAAGTCCACCACCGAATGGCTGAAGAAAAACAAAATGAAGACTTTGGAGTGGCCTAGCCAAAGTCCTGACCTGAATCCTATTGAGATGTTGTGGTATGACCTTAAAAAGGCCGTTCATGCTCGAAAACCCTCTAATGTAACTGAATTAGGACAATTCTGCAAAGATGAGTGGGCCAAAATTCCTCCAGGACGCTGTAAAAGCCTCATTGCACGTTATCGCAAACGCTTGGTTGCAGTTGTTGCTGCTAAGGGTGGCCCAACCAGTTATTAGGTTTAGGGGGCAATCACTTTTTCACACAGGGCCATGATGGTTTGGATTTGTTTTCACCTTTAATGATAAACACCTTCATTTACAAATTGCATTTTGTGTTTACTTGTGTTGTCCTTGACTATTGTTTAAATTGGTTTGATGTTCCGAAACACTTAAGTGTGACAAACATGCAAAGGAACAGGAAATGAGGAAGGGGGCAAACACTTTTTCACACCACTGTACATACAACCATTACTCTTTACAAAAAATAAATTATCAGTTCACTACTTTCATTGAATTTGGGTGTTATTCAATTTTATAGCATTTGAAAAAAAATTATAAAAAAAGAACGTTGGATGAAAGAGACAAAAAATGTTGGAAAAAACAACAAAAACGTCAAAAAAAGAAGTGCAGAAAAATCGACAAAGATACATACAATATTTTTGAATATATCTTTGGATTTTTTTTTTTTTACCTTTGGAACAGCAGCTTGAAACAGGAAGTCTTTCACATGGAGGGCAGATGTGTTCACTGTGGAGATGACGACCACAGCGACACCTGGATAACCCGTCGGGGAGTCTTTGGCAAAATGGAGGGAGACGTGGACGCCGCCCTGATCGTACAAGGTGATCGGCTCAAGATTACCTACCAAGAACACGCAAACAACAGCCATTTAGACAGGATATCCAGTGGATGGATTATAAACACATAACAGAGGATTGACTGTAGCAAAACAGTACTAGGAAAACCAAAGATAACCAAGCTGTTTCTCCATACAAACATACTGGGTCTGATGGTCTCCAATGGAACAGAGATGTTTTGCAGGAGTTGTGGGGTAAACAAGCGCTCCTCTAATTTCACTGGAGATCCCGACACTTCAGTGAGTTGTTTCTGCGACTGGGATGTTGATCCTGACTCTGTAAACTGTTGATGGTAAGGAAGCGACCTGATAGAAGAAATGGTCATCAAACAGTCATTTCTAGAAGTAATAAGGACAGTAAATGAAGCCAACGAACATCTCCGCACAATGATGTTTTTTTTTTACAAAATATATTGTATATCTTGCAAAAATGTCTTTTGCATGTTCCCAGATTGCCACAACAAACCCTGGACTTGATAAAAAGGACTTGATAACTTGATAAAAAATAAATATGTATGTATACAGTACAGGCCAAAAGTTTGGACACACCTTCTCATTCAAATGCATTTCCTTTTATTTTCATGACTATTTACATTGTAGATTCTCACTGAAGGCATCAAAACTATGAATGAACACATATACGAATTATGTACTTAACAAAAAAGTGTAAAATAACTGAAAACATGTCTTATATTTTAGATTCTTCAAAATAGCCACCCTTTGCTTTTTTGATAACTCTGCAAACCCTTGGTGTTCTCTCAATGAGCTTCATGAGGTAGTCACCTGAAATGGTTTTCACTTCACAGGTGTGCTTTGTCAGGGTTAATTAGTGGAATTTATTCCCTTATTAATAAAAAAAAGCAAAGGGTGGATACTTTGAAGAATCTAAAATATAAGACATGTTTTCAGTTATTTCACACTTTTTTGTTAAGTACATAATTCCATATGTGTTCATTCAGAGTTTTGATGCCTTCAGTGATAATCTACAATGTAAATAGTCATGAAAATAAAGAAACACATGAGAAGGTGTGTCCAAACTTTTAGCCTGTACTATATATATATATATATATATATATATATATATATATATATATATATATATATATATATATATATATATATATATTCTTTTAACATTAACACATGACACAAACAAAAATAACCTGCTAAGGATATATCTGAGTATCTACAATAAACGTTACTATCTTAGATAACAGTCCATGTCAATATAAGTACATTTTGAACAGTAAAGATAATTTAAAACTAAATAAAAAATAACTATCGATATAAACACAAAACTAAATGAAAAGTGAATTGTGGGTATTATTTATGAATAAAAAGGTAGCAATTTTGTTTTGTCACAGTTCACGGGTCTGCAAAAAAAATTATATATCTGCTAACCCGCATCATCAGGCCGATAACATTGGTGCGAGTTCTTCTCCTTTCACATTTATCTATGTCAAGGATTTATGTTATGTTAAATGTTGTATGTGTAAGCATTTACATCCAGAGGATGATCACGATTTATCTTCCTTCTAACAAAATCATTAGAAATATTAGAAATAGTGATTATTCACCGGCACATTCTACACATTATAACCAATATAAAAACCCTTTTTAAACCAGTGCTTTTTGTTACTACTAAACATATACATGCACCACATCCAAAGCATTCTCTACAGTGGATTCTTTTATTTTCTCCGTCCTTACCAGATGTTAGTCCCATCTGATGTAGTACTGCCCCCTCCACATCCACGGGCTCTCAACACAACACCTCTCCCTCCATTCTGCTCAGCATTCTTCTTCGTCTGAACCTCTCCATTAAGCTGACGGAAAGGATAAACTGTGTTAAAATATTGATACAAAATGTAAATAAAAATTACATTCAAATCTTTAACTTTATATCCAAGCCTCACCTGCAGCAGTTCTTCGTAATAGGACCTTGAAGTCTGTTGAGTCTGTTTTGAGACCAGATTATCTAACTCTGCAATCACAGGTAACAACATCATCGCACTATGACTCATCACTCTCAGAAATAACAAACTAGAAATAGGCACAAATGCAGGTCCTACCAAGTTCATTTAAGTCCTGCTCAGCCACTGAGTGGAAGGTACTTTCCAGAAGAGAGGAAAACATGGGTGAAAAGGATTCAAAGGATGGTGGAGAATCCGCATTTTTTCTGCGCGTCTGTGGAGAGTCCAGTGCCGACAGGTCGATGAGGTGGTAGCTTTTAATCTCTCTGGGACTCTCTGGAGCTGGAGGAACAAGAAGAAACAAAAGAAAAAAAGAAATCAAATACAAGCAGAACAGAGTCGAGTCAAACACAAAGTCAAGGCGTTGTCCACAGGGGATACTTTATGGAAAAAAAAGGTTAAAACAAATGAGGACTACCATTATTTTTATTCTCCTCGCTTCTACTTCTTTCCCTTCCCCCGTTACACTCGCTCTTCCCCACTCGGTCTTTATAGGCGTTTACTACAAGAGTTAGCTCGTCGTTAGCCGCCAGGATCTGCGTCAGAGCTACGTCGTCGTCCATCGTGTCGCTGGCCAGGCGGAACAAGCTGGGCCTCAGCCGATCACAGCGCTCGTACAGGGCCTGCAGCAGGGAAGAGGGAAAGACCAAATGTTGAGTTATACTATATTTCTTATTAAACATTTAGGTTACATATGACTGCATTTACTATATTTAAATGTGAAGCAGGTCCTAACTGCACTTTTTGTCCTGAAAGTCAACAAATTAGTGTTTGCTGATTACATTTGCACAGAGAAATTGGACAGTGAGTGAAATAATTAGCCAGTAGAGGCAATAGATGGACAACAATCCCAGGACTTCGACACCGTTTTGCTTTTCGTGGTCAGCCCTGAACCTATCTCCACAGCACTGAGAAGGAGGGTCTGGCTAGTCCACACAACATTCTGGGATAAGAGAAAAACATGCACTGGTTTATTGGCATTTCTTTAAACCAATCACAATTGTCTCGCGCGGCGCTAAGCACCAAACGCAGCAACGGTGTCTCTGCAAAATAGCCTCGGGAAGGAACTTGTTTTGGGGGAACATTTGCGCATTGGGAGGCGAGCTCTGGGATTAAAATGGCTGTTGTGTGTGTGTGTGTGTGTGATAAGAATTTTACTAAAAAATAAATAAATAAATAAATAAATAAAGAAGATAAATATAATTTGATTGTCGGTTCTAGCTCGGAGGATGTTTCCCGAATTTAGAATGACATCCGGCGGAACCGGAACTACCCCGTGTATGAAACATTGTCGATATGGACTAGTCCAGAAAAGGTCCTTGATTGTTTTAATAATGTCAAACGTACCTTTATGTCATCACTGGGCTGTAACGAGTTTCCAGTGATGGTGTGCTGGTGCAGTAGCTCTCTGAGCTGTTTGGTGCTGCTCTCTACTTCCTCCAGAGTAGATTCGCGCTTTGACACTTTCTCTGCCTTCTCCTGCTCCTAAAATCAAAAAAAACATAAACAAATGAATATCAAACTCATACAATTACAAATGCATGCATCGAAAACATGACCACCACTACTACCAGCAGCACTGCTCACCTCTTTGATGGTGCTTTTAATGAGTCTGTTGGCAGCTTCCAGGTCTTCAGGGCGAGCACTTTTTAATAATCTGGCTAGAAGCTGATGATACAGAAATGCATCTTTAGCGGGATGAAATATGTTACGTTATACTTTATTGTCTCCTTAGGGAAATTTGCTTTGGACTCAAACTGCACACATAAATAATGCCTTAACTCTTAGTGTTACACAAAACAATACAGCACCAGTAGTAGTCACAACAAGAAATTGCACATAAAGTAGGCCTATTGCACACATGCCGTGGTAAAAACATATTGTAGTAACACATATTTCCTACACATCCCAGTAAAACCCCATGAAACTATTGCCTCAAGCAGTATTGTTTAAATGTTATATAGCAGATATTAAATTACACACACATACACACACCTTGGCCTTGTCCTCCTGGTCAAAAACAGATTCTGTGGTTCTTTGCGTTGGAGGTGCCATTATAACTGTGTCTGGTAGTTTGGGATCTTTCTTCACAATACCTAAAATAACAAAAGAAAAGGGAAGGGAATAAATTACAATATATAAATCACACTTTTATATTAGGGGTGTATCTGTTTTGATTTTAAATCAAAAAATGTATCATAATGAGCTTTCGATTTTTAAAACAAAAGCAGAATCAGTGAATCCACCAGTGTTTTTTCTCTCTCCATCCACGCCTACCTGAGCACGTCAGAAGAAAATAACAACAGACACAGCTTAGCTTACCAGCTGGTAGCATGGAGCTAAAGACACAGGGTAACATTAGATTAGTGGAAACCTGCAGATTGACTTTCCCAGACACCATGACCACTGCCGGAGTCGGAGATGACGGTGAAACAACAGCACTGGAAAACCCTCGTGCTTCTCTGAAAACACTGGTGTGGCAACACTGTCCCTTCCCAGAGTGAGTTATGTAAACAAACAACGAAGGGAAAGCATGTGGGCTCCCACGGGACTACATGGTGCATTTGTGTGCACGTTTTGTTAAACTATGGTGCATCCAACTGCACTTGTAAACTCTGATAAACTGTGCAACTGTTGTTGCAAAGTACCCTTCTTGCATTTAGTGGCTCTTATTGTGGCATTGCCATTACTATTGGGAAAAAAAGTTTAGTAACTGAATCGTGACACCCCTATTTTATATATCTGTAAACTCCTAATATATTGTGAATAATTAAAGTGTTGCTCAGGCTGGTTTCAAGATTTTATGAGTGTATGCTGCATCCAGACCTTGTTTCTTGAGCATGCAGTAAGCTTCCTGAATCTTAGGTTCTTCTTTAAGCCAAAGAGTCCAGCCGTAGAGGACCTCCGTCACTCGGTCCTTAACTTTCTGGGGAGTCCACGCGCCAAAGTACTGCTCAGAAAAGATCAACCAGGTCAGTCATATCACTGTCAATCCTCAGACACTCCTAGATTTGATTTGCCAATTTACTCAGAAAAGACACAATTCGTTACATTTGAGTTAAGATTTTATAATGAGAGCAATAAAACGGGACTGGTACATGCAAAAATAGGGAACTTAGGACACCGGTCTCTATAATTACCTTTGGTGTTAACAGTTTGATGAGCTCATTGAGAAAGCGAAACTTGGCTGCCTCGCTGTGGAAACTCTTTCCACAGTTGTTCATACATGCCTCGAGAACCTGGAAAGCACCAAGTCAGTATAAATGATTATCAACAAATAAATGTTCAACAAGTGAAAATGAAAGAAAAAAGAACTTTGTTCTTTCACAACACAAAAGAGAGAGAGAGAACAGATTTGTCACTGCATGTTTCGAGGTTAACCACCTTTAAATGTCACGCCATCAGGCACGTGAACCTTCAAGAAGATTCCGTAAAATACATAACCCTAACCCTAACTGTATGGATGAGAAACCGTGTGAAACCGTGTGCTGTCACAACATACAGTTAGTCAAATGAAGATTAAATCCCTCATGTAACTTTGGCCACGTGATGAAAGTTAGTCCCAGATATTCTTCACAGGGCCGCCCTCCCCCTGGGGTTAAAAAATGTAGACTTTAGTTTTTTTAATGAATAGTCTGTACCGTTATCATCCTATGATAAATGCGGAGTATAACGCATGAGAAAAGGCAATGAATAAAAATAAACGGGCACACACACCAAGATAGGAAGATATTGCTTCTTCTCACAACTTTGTTAAAAGGAAGACATTTTTCACAGCAGATAAAAAATAAACTGTGCATCATCTTTGTATTATATGTAGAGATGAAAAACCCTAAATACTTACAGTGAGAGCCTGCAGAGCCTGTTTCTCCTGTGGTGACTGGATTTTATGGGCAAGAAGGCGAATGGCTACCTGTGGGCTGAAAGCAGAAAAGATACTTAAGATTTAAGTAACATTAAAATGCCTGAGTAGACCATAAGCAAAGAACATGTTATGCCAACATTTAAAGAAGTACTATTCACACACACGCTCGAGTAAAGCTGACAGAAATGGATGAAAACGTAAAACTTTACATTCCCATCCATACTTGCTTTGAATTTACATTACGTTTTAGACATTAAAACACATGTTAATATTGAAAAGAAGAAAAAGGTCAAAAGGGAAAGTGGGCTGCAGAGTTCCGTCTTGCATGATCGTGAAACGGAAAAGCTCTGACCACAACATGGATGTCAAGCAACTCTCTTTCTCAAACACCACAATTGCGTTAAAATAACTTCTAGAAGCATGCAGCCTCCCCTAAAAACTTCAGCTCAGGTTTAAAGCTTGAGGGTGATCGGAGTCTGACTGAGACCCCATGCAGGGTTGTGTGCGGGCACATAAAGAAGATTAAAAAAAGGAAAAGATGAGGTGCTCTGTTCAGTTTACCCATCAGTCTCTTGGTTGACAAGCTGGTAGAAGTTCTGGATGCAGTCCCATCTGTCCTCCTGATTGTTTGGGTCTGTGGCCTGGTCTGAAACAAGTACACCAGAGAAATGCGTTAAACATCCGAAAAATATTTTCACAATGTGCCACAATTGGATCAAATACATGCAAGAAACTAAACAACTTAATGAAGTAGAAATAAAAGATAGACCCACACAGAAAAACAGGTAAACACTACCTGTGTTGTACTGAGTATACTTGCAAGATGTGGAATATGTGGCGTATTTTGAGTAATTGATTAATCAAGAAAATGTGGGAAATACCAATCCTAACTTGTTTTGTTCAGCCAATGGTCCAAAACACCAGAAATTTTTGCATTTATGCTTAATTAACGACTTAAATGATAGTGGATTATGAAAATTGTTGTTGATTCATGTTCTGTCAATCTACCAATTGATTAATCAACCAATCACTTTAGCAGTGAGGCAGTATACTTTTACTGCTATGTTAATTACTGAAGATTTAGATGTTGCATTGAACATGATAAACTAATTTAATATTGCTGTTGTGGGGTAAACAAATACATGCATTTCCGACAGTGTGCCAATTTGAAAACAAGCATTTTCACATAATTTATAGAGGCAAAGAACTGGATGATTTTTCATCCTTCCAACAAGTATGAAACTTGAATTTTCTGAAGGGAAATTTGGATATGAGGCATTTACAAGAAAGTCAATAACTGTAGCACTGGTAGGTGAAACTAAAACAGACCAGTATTCATAATGCTTTTCATATTTAGGTACATTTTGCTGCTCGTTTACTTTTCAGTACATGTTCAAATACAGGTATTTAATTCAACAGTGTATTTCCATCGTAATATTGCTACTTTAACATCTGAAAACTTTATCCAGCAACTAAAGAAAATATACAAAGTGTTCTACGGCGCTCGTGCACAGCAGGACCGCAGACACAACACACCGCTGGCCAGGCACGCGCACGGCCTGATCAACTTCCTGTTCCAACCAACTGATACTTTCTGCACAATACCAAACACGTTTTATTAAAGTTAAAATAAATTGAGTCATTCAGAAATTAAACGTAAATATAACGCGTTATTAGTGTAATGAAGTCCAACTGACGGTACCAGCCGACCGTTAATGTGACGTTAGCAAACAACGCAGCGCCAGTTATAGCGCAGATCTATGGTTCATGTGATGAGGAGATACCAGATACCTAGCTCCGTTAGCGTTGCGTCGGATCTAAAAGTATGCAGCTAAAACAACATAACGCACGTTTCTATCTCCGTTTACTTACTAAGCCACGATTCTAGAGTTGCCTGCCTGTCACTGGTCGCCATTGCCGTCCGTCTCCTGCAGGTCCAGAGATGTTTAATAGCTGGTTTTTGTGTGTCTTTCCTGTGGAGGCGCCGAGTTGTCAAACTGCTGTGTGTGGTGGCATGTGACACTCACGCCCAGTCAGTCACACCCCTCCTGACACACACCAGCCAAATTATACCACACACCCCCTCCCCTCACTCCATATATCAGCACTACACTAGATAACTGTGGTGGAAAGTAACTAAGAACATTTACTCAAGTAATGTACGTGCAATTTGCAATTTTTGCAAGTTTTACTTTCCTTAAGTATTTCAATGTTATGCTACTTCCTACTTTTACTCTACTACATTTATCTGGAGATAGTTTAGAGATTAAGATTTTACAAAAAAAAAAAAAAAAAAAAAGATAAATTTATAATGAGTTTATGGGGTGATTAAATTTTTACTTTTTAAACAAATTAGAAAAATAGCAGACAAAAATAATACATTTTGGTAATTGTTTACATTTGATTACATGCCGTCTTTGACAAGGAACAATCTTAACATACAAATCTAACTACAGTGAATTTCTTCTCTCAACCAGTAATATTAAATACTTCTTCTGAATGTACAACACATCTGTCTGCTGTAGTTCGTTAAAAAAAAAAAAAAAAAAAAAGTAAGATTTTCAGGAGAAAACACATTTGCATACAAAAAATACCGAGGTACTTCCCATCCTTGGCTGCATGTCACCTGGTTATGAAAGTCTCACAAAACTAAATAAAAACAGACCACGTGAGAAAATTCAGTTTTCATTATTTTATAAAATATTTATAATAATTCAAGTATTATTCAAGATAACTTATATCAGTGAGTTGCAGTTCATTTTAAATGTGTCCCAGTTAGCTTTGGCAGAATCACTGGGTGGTTGCACGCAACTCTCAACATACAGGCCATGTCTTTAACAGCAGCACATCTTCATCAGGTGTCTGGGAGGTTACAGGCTGTCCAGTCTTTAACTAGTCTCTGAAAGCAGCAGAAGTTTCTGGAATCGATGGCTGATCTCTGCGGGCCCCAAAGACACCATCATCTCAGCTACACTGGGCCCTTGCTGCAGATTCAGAGAACAACGGATCAGGGGTCAGTGAAGTAATGCAATCACATCACACAGTATGAAGACAGACTAACTTCTGAGGAACGCAATCAGAATCTACTTCCTCTTTCCGTATTCCCTCTAAATATCTACAGGGTTACTGTGGTTAGTGAGTCACTGTGGGATAGCTGAAGCGTAAGTCATAACAATACATATATACATATTACTATCATCTTAAATGTGCTATTTTAAAGCTTTGCTTAGTCATGTCATGGACAAAAAAAAAAAAGGGACTCATGCAACTTTAACAGTCCAGCAATGATTACAGTCTTTTTCTTGTTTATTACAGCCACACTGACTGGATTTGCGGAGGTTGAGTTTGAAAAAACAATTGCAGAAATGAAAATGGTAAATAAGCTATAAAAAATTATTTAAAGAGGTTATCAGTTCCTCTGAGAGTTAAAATTATCTTAAAATATTACAATACAGGTGGTGTTCTTGACGGTAGACAAAACAATATACACTTACTGGCCAATTCCTTAATCACACTTGTACAATCCACTGGGATCCAAAACAGCTCTGCTATAAATTCTGTCTTTACAAAGTTTAGTTTTGATTGAGGCTGTGAGCGAGGTATTAATCAAACTACACGTTTGTTATTGAGGTTGTAGTTTGCAACGGTGTTGAACTGGGCTGCCTTATATTGAGGAGGTGGTTCTTATGTTTTGGCGACGCCATTTACATTCATGAGAGGGGCAGAATATAACACTAGACACTCCAGTTCAACACCGCCATCCACTACGACCTCAATAATAAAAACAAAGTAGAATTACCTTTCGGACATTGTCAACAAAAACTGAAAAATTATAAGCTTTGTAAAAGTAGAATTCATGGCAGAGCTGTTGTATTGGATTGCATCACCTATAGAGGTGTACCTAATAAAGTGGCAGGTTAGTGCATATGCAAACATAAGGCTCAGAAAAACAAACATGTCTTTGATTTGTTTTATATTGTGATTTGATTTGGGTCCTTAACAGTAGTTCTGGATTGAAGTGTCCATCTATCTAATGCTGGAAAAGTATGAGTGACAAATTTCACACGCGTTCTTTAATCCTGACATTCATATGAAGATAATGCAGACATAACTTTCAGCTCTTGTGATTAATATTGAGACTGGATGCATTTTATAGAAATACAGTTGAGGTAGAGTTTCTTGTAGCTTTTCATTGGTAAAGCCCATTGCAGAGCAGATTACATGACTTTTGCTATGAATAGTCTGTACCAAACATTAGGCATAACTCCCTATTCCGGCACAGAATCCTCACTCAAGCTTGCTTGCAATCTTCAGCAACAGACATTGACTCAAGTGACATCACTTGGTCAATTATTAGATTTGGTGCAGCTCCCTCTGAAGCCACACAAACCTTTTTATCCTCCACATTTGCTGGAGTTGAGGCCATTGCTAGGACCATCTAAAATATTCACAAAAGCTCAGAAGCCAACAGCATTTGTCAGACGTAGCTTAGGAGGTTTACACATCATACATTCGTTTATTTTGAAAGTCATCAAAGCATGTAGAAAAAAAAGCCTTTTGAGTGTTTTTACCAGGAAATGTTGAAGGCAAATGGCTCAGTCAGTCGCATATAGCTGGTGATGTGTGAGGAATGACTCAACACACTGGGTTAAAGTTAGGTTCAACAGTTACTACCTCTGCTAAACCAATTACAGACAGAAAACACTGAAATATATGTATTACTATCAGTAAATACAATGAAACAGTATGTCTTCAGGTACCTGCAGACCACTGAGAGCCAGACGTAGCAGCTTCATCACTTCCCTGTGTTTGGTGGCTTTAGTTTGCTTAGCCAGAGTCTTCAGATCTTTGCTGAGTCGATCCACAGCCAGCTCCTCACCTCGCTCAGCTATTAATCTGCAAAGCACAGACAAAAATGTTCTTATTCCTGTATTGTAAGGAAAAGTGAAACATGCAGTTGGAGAGTTATCAAAACTACATACTTGAGTACTAATGAAGCAATGTGCTGGGCCTCTGCAGTGAGTGCTGCCACCTGCTGGCTGGAGATGGAAGGACGAACCCACAGGTAAGAGTAAGCAGGACTTAAAAGCTCCGTAAGGGAGGATATGTGACCCTGTAGAGTGGGGAAGAGAATAGTTTCAGTATTACTGGAGAGACACAGGAGCAGTATTGAGAAATACAGACTAGAAGCCACAGGCTTTGCAACAGCCTTTGCTCAACTTTTCAATTTAGGCTCACAATGCTTACAGTTACCAAATAAGATAAGACTTTATTAATCCCACACTGGGGAAATTCCTGTGCTACAGCAGCTCAAAAGAAAAATGTTTACACACATCAGAATAACACAAATACACATTAAGTAGACATAGGAGAAAAAAAATATACATAAAGTACAAGAAATAGAAAAAATAGAATTAGTTATTAGTAATAATAATAATAATAATAATAATAATAATAAAACAAACATTTACACAATAAACACCCTTATATAAACAGACAATATATAAACATAGATAACACATGCCAACAGACTTTAAGCATCTAACATTTAACATGTTGAAAATATGAACAAACACATGGTAACACGTTGGTAAGTATGCTGGTATGGTTACCTTACGAAGATGTAGCACCCGCCTGATATAATCCTCATGTAGTACTTCTTCTTCCTGGATCTCTGCTGTACAGGCCTGCTGGATCTGTGCCTGAAGATCTTTTATAAGCAAATGACACTGCTCCTCATCTTCAATACGGTGTTGCAGGTGAATTCTGCCACAACCAGAGAGATTACTGATATATCAACTATGAAGAAAAATTATGGGGGAAAAAGAATAGCCATGGTAGCAGCCCTATGAGGCTATAAACCATTGTAAGAAGGATGAAAAAAGAAGAGACAACATTGCTGTTTTAGTTTTGTGCCACAATCAATTAAGAAATGTAAAGTTTGGCCCAAGAGTGGAAGCAGAGGAAGGCCATAATGATACAAAGGATAAACACTGTAATTTCCCCTTGCGGGATTAATAAAGTATACATTATTATTTAAAAGGAAATATCTTGGGAAATTCACTTATTTGTTTTTTTGTAGAGAGTTAGATAAGAAGATTGACACCAGCAGCTGATTAATTTAATTCTAACTTTATTTCAGACTCACAAAAAGGGTCTACAGCAAAAAGAAGAACGACAATTTGTGGTTTTGGGGGGTTATGTGCTGTTCTAGAGTATTTCTTGGCTGGTGCAATAACTTCCTGAAGTCTGTTGGTGACAACCTCAAGAGGATTACAAGACTCCAGGAAGTCACTCTGCTGGCCAAAAAAAATAAAAAATAAATAAATAAAAAAAATAGGTTCACCACAAACAGTAACCTAAAAGCTGCTGGTAAGCAGATTTTGTCCCTTTTGGACAAAGCCAAGCTAGACTTTAGAATAATATCTAACTTTCAGCAAGAAAGTACATAAGCCTATTCCCCAAAATGTAAAACTGTTCCTTTAAGTTCAATGTAGAGCTGAGATTTATGGGAAAAGTCCGGGGGATCAATAATCATTACAACTTATTCTATGAGAAGAATGTCTATATTTAATGGGAATTCATTGACCATAATATTTCACTGCTGGCCCAACAGACTGACAGACACCCCCATACCCCCAGAGCAACACAGCTAGGTTGCCTGAAAAGTCCAATTTATCCTTTCAAAGCCACTGAAACGCTCAGAAATAGGGGAGCAGTGTGTTCTGCTATTATGAGAAGCATGGCAATATAGAACAAGAGAGATAAAGAGACAAAGACACGGAGAGCTCGGACTTACCTGTTGAACTCTGGTAGTTTTTCCAGGTCTAACAGAGCAGAATGTGTTGTGATCTTTGAGGGATTAAACTCAGAGATCAGTTCATCTATCCTCCGCCCAATTCGATTGGCTGTAAAGCAACACAAGTAATCTAAAAGCATGTAATCATTATATTAATCCTTTCTGATCAACAGCACATGATTTTAACGTTTTTATATTCTTATTATTTGCAAAATCAGTTTCCAGATGTAATTTTAAATGCAACTAATGCGTGCAATTAAATGCAGTTCCTAATTTTTTTCCCTTTCTTCCCTCTCTAATTACACCTCCATAACTTACTGTTGAATCCAGACCCACAGTTGGTTGTGATATCCAGCAGAGCCTCCGGTAGGACTCCTTCTCTCTTGTAGCTCTGAATGAATATATCCCCCTGCCTCTTGGACAGTTTGCTGCCATCTTTGTTCATCAGGAGCGGCAGATGTCCGAAGGTGGGCGGCTGCCATCCGAGAGCACGGTACATGAGGAGATGTTTGGAGGTGGAGATGAGCCACTCAGACCCCCGCAGCACATGGCTGATCCTCATGTAATGATCATCTACTATGTTAGCAAGGTGATAGGTGGGAAAACCATCCGCTTTTATCACTACAGGGTCCCCCTCCACCTATAAAAAGAGGACACAGGGTATGAAATTAAAGTGCAAAAGTTACTCTGTCAATCCCCACAGATATTTGAGTATACGTTTTTTTAGAATTAGTATTTGTTGTTCAGCCAAATCAAATGAAATCAAATGAGTACATTTAAAGCAGAAATGCATAAAAACAACCTTTGGCTCGCTGAGAATCGGGAGAATTGATGGTCCTTACAACTAAAACTATGTGTGACTCTATCATCATCATCATCTACATCATTTAGTGTAAACCCCACTGCAGCACCACAAATCTGACCTGGGCCACCTCGTGATGATTCCGTCCAAAGATAAGATCCTGAAAAGGCTCGACACCTGCTTCCAGACGAAACCTGATCACATGTGGCACTCCCTGAGCCAGTTTCTCCTGGACCTGCTCGGCCCGAAGGTGACGACACCGGTTATCATACCTGGGCGAAAGAGAGAGGACAGCCTATGTCTTGAATCCACCAAAAACATCCTGAAGTCTGGTTGTATGCCTTCTAAGTCTGTGAGAATGTGATTAGGGGAAACTGTAAATCGTGTGTGCATTCATGTTATCTCACCTCGGTGTCTGTCCGGTCCTTAAGGCCTCTTTTTTGAGCAGGCTGAGTCTCTGAGAGCTGCAGAAACAGTAGTAGGCATGCTTACTCTCGAGAAGCTGCTGGGCTGTCTGATTGTAGAGGTCCAGTCTCTGAGACTGCAAGTATGGACCCACTGAGCCACCTCGACGAGGACTCTCATCTGGGGGTACACCTGGAGGTGAAAGTGCGCACAGGTACAATTCCAATAATGTCTATAAATGGGGACATGTTATTCAGTAACTTTGTGCTAACAAGATTGATCCATGAACCCAATAGACCTTTTCACGGCAGACATGTTGACATGTCATAGTAGGAAAAGCATAGGTGTATTCAAAACCATTAATGATGGCTGCATTCCACTTAGGAGAGGTCCTGGTATTGTGCATGCTGACTCACTGAAATAGCTTACTGGGACACTTGATGGAACTGAGCCATCGTTAAAGCAGACATATTATGCTCTTTTTGAGGTTCATAATTGTATTTTGAGGTTGTACCAGAATAGGTTTACATGCTTTCATTTAAAAAAAAGAAAAAACACCATATTTTTGTTTTACTGCACATTGCTGCAGCTCCTCTTTTCACCCTGTGTTCAGGTCTCTGTTTTAGCTACAGAGTGAGACATCTGATTTTTTTTTTACCATCTTTGTTGGCACTTGCACATGCTCAGTAGCTAGGTAAGGATCATGTCACCTAGCTAGCTGTTTAAACAACTTTGGTCAGTTACAAGGCAGTTTTAGCCGGGAGACTTCTTCTAAATGAGGGAGCACTTCCAACTTAGCGTGGAATACCTGCAGAACAGGGACATTTATGTAGTTCTTTTGTAGATTATGGTGAACTTGTGTGTGTTTTAGGTAGCATGCTAGCTTAGCCACCTCGTCTCAGCTACTGACGTAGAAAGCTGTGCAGATTTTGAACAGCTCACCCGGAGATTGAAGACAGGACACATTCAGAAACCCGTATCTCACTCAAAACAGCACGGATGGTTTTTTTCCAAGTTTGTATGCGTGTGGAAGCACCAGAGACACAAAATAACACCCCAAATCCCAGAAAAAGTGATTTTCTTTCATAATATGGGCACTTTAAGATTATCAATTTCAGCTGTGCTTTTCCTACTATGACAAGTCAAAATATCTGCTGTGAAAATGGACCGTGATGGATTACGTTACTTTAACATGAAAAGTGTATCCTACCAGCCCACTCCAGCATGTCCTCTATGGACTCTGCAGCTCCTGGTACCAGCCTGCTCTGATCAGTGTCCTCCAGTCGCAGGACGAAAGAGCCTCCATACTTCTTGGCAAAGATGTAATTGTAAAGAGCGGTTCGGAGGCCTCCAAGATGTAAGAATCCTGCAGCACAGAATAATATATCGTTCGAACATCAGACTGACGAAAAAAATCTAAAGACACAGTTTCTTAGATGCAGGACAGGGAATATCAATAAAGAAAAACACTTTAACGTGAACTGAAAAGGCCCCTTTCTCACAGCAGACGTATTGACTTGTCTTAGGAAAAGCAAGTGTTACTAATATTAATGATGGCTCTGTAGTATTTGAGTACCACAGTAAGTCACGACTGTGTGACAGTGAGCCAGCATGAACAATACCAGGACCCTGAAACTGAAGCAACTAAATGGAATTCAGCCATCATGAACTTGATTGTTTATACCGGTCCTTTTCCTCCTGTGACGAGTCAAAATGCCTTTCATGAAAAAGCTATGTTTTATATGTTTTATAAATCCTGCAGCTACATCCACTCAATGTGCTTTACAATCCAGGCACTGACTTTAAGGATGCATGTTGAAGGAGGGTCTCTGAATTGTGTGGACTAAACTAATTTTTTAATCCTCCTGTATATTCATAATGCCAATATATAAAGTCCATGTTGTACACAAGGCTTTTGAAACAAAAGGTGTGAAATTAAATTAAATCTGAAGAAATCTACAGAAATCAACAATTGCAATAAAATAAGGTTTTTTTTTAATGGACGTGGACTGGTGTGTGATATAGAGGACAAACTTGAGCAAGCAGGAAGGGACACAGCAATTTGACTGGAAGTTGGCTGAGCAAACTAAAGGTTTATAACTGCCAACCAAAGACAGACTTTAGACCGGGGACTGCTCTTCAAAAGAAAGTTGGCTCAGCTGTAAACCCTTAACTGGCAACAAATGAATTCAGCATGTAGGTAATGGTCAATTGGTCTAATCTTGCTTGAAATATAACTTAGTAAAATATAAACTGGATCACTGTGTGCTGCACGTTGTCAGAGAAGCTCCCAAACCTATATTTTCAATAATAGACCTATAATTAATAGTCAGAAAAAAAAGGAAAAAGAAAATAAAGTGTGTTTGATTTGTTGATCTCGGATGGAAAAATGGTGCTGTGTTAATAAAGGACACTGCAGGGGATATATAACGGATGTAATATATCAGCCTAAAAATCCTCCCATGTTTCCTTTTTGCTCTGAACTGAAAATAAACACACAGCGCCACCAAGTGGACAAACACAAAAGTGTATTACATCTAACGTTACCTGTTTGATAATAAACATAGTAAATGCAGTTACAGTTATTGTACATAGATTTCTGGCAGAATGCTGAAATATACTGTTCATAAATCCTGTGTCATCTTGTGTGTGTGTGTGAAAAGTTTTTGTCTTTTTCTGAAGTGTATGTAAATATCTGGTTTTATATATATATATATATATATATATATATATATATATATATATACAGTTATGTATATGCATGTGTATGTGTGAGACCCCAGTTGTGTGCGTGCCTGCTTGTGTGTGAGAGACTACTGCTTGTGCAGCTTGTCCTGAACCAAGCATGTAGCCGAATACCAATGTCCTCCCTAAAACCTCAGACTTAGTTGTCATGAATCAACTTTGACATGCTTATGCGTGTGTCTTAAGCTGTGTGTGTGTGTGTGTGTGTGTGTATTTTATTGATGTCTGATAAAAAAAAATGGTGCTGTTGTAAACAGAGGACACTGCAAGGGGGATATATAACGTTAAACAGAGTCCAGAGTTGCTAGCTTTACCTCTAGATAACCTTACAGGACATTTTAACACTATAGGCATTTAAGTTGAGGACCTTACCTGTCGGACTGGGTGCAAACCTGACCCTCACGTCACCCTGAACGGTGGAGCAGCATCTTGTAACGGCGGGGTTCAGCAGGAGTTTAACCCGTCTGTTTCTGACCGCTGTCAGACACTGAAAACATCTCTGAGTCAACGGCATCATATTAAATTTCACATTCGCTTAGCTAGCTAACATTAGTTAGCTGCGTAACTTAACGTTAGCAGTCTAGCTTCGTAAATGTCTACGACAGTTACTGAAAGTGCATTTTCGAAAAACGGCAGCAGGACAATAACAAAAAACGATAAAATGTGTCCCTCACATGTGATAAAAGGCGTTCCTTTGGGTCAATCCATATTTGAGCCAATTTTGTTCTTCCTCGAAACAGTACCGGAAGACGACTTGGGCATCTTCAAAGCGCATACTGCCACCCAGCGGAGGCGAGTTCTTTTTTTTTTTGTCCACTACTTGGTACAATTTAGGTACTTGTACTGTACTTTAGTATTCCCATTGAATGCTACTTTATACTTTTACTTCACTACATCTCAGGGTACAATAAGCTACTCATTCTGCAACCATTAGGGTATGTTTTTGGAAAAAGGAGACTCAATAATGACCGATTAATATTCCTGCAGAGTGTTAGCCGATGACGAAATGAAACGAGCAACCAGAGTAGTAGTAGGCTACAACAAATCAAGGGGACACATGGTTATGTTTTTTTTGTTTGTATTTTTAGATTTAATTGAAGAATTGAAGCAGGTGACGTTTGGCAGTGAGTAAAAGATGAAGAGGAAACCTAAAGGAGCATATAGACATGCTGAAAAAGACTGGCAACTAAAGAGCAAAACTGGTGAACAGATTGACATGCCACAGAAGACTGACTCAGGGTAAGTAAAACATAATCTGACAATAGGTGGCAGGAGACACCACTTTAAGTAGTCTTTTGACTCTGGAGCAATGACAAGCAGCCAGGGAATAATCATGGGGATGCAGTGTGGAGGCAGAGGGAACTGTCATATGATGCAGAGAACTGAGGAGCCACTGAGGAAACAACTGCAAAAACATGCTTAAATAACCAATGTTCAACCTAAAGAGTTATTGTTCTATAGCCTAAACATTACCGTTCTGCTGAGATTTTATTGTTAGGCATGGTCGATTTACTGTCAAATGATAGTACCCCCCATCAATCACTGATTTTATTTATTTCGTTAGACAAATATTTCTTGTATTTTTGCTCTTTCGACACAAAAAAAAAGATTTTTGGTATACAACTGGATAGTACTGTTAACTTTTTTTTCTAGCTTCAATCTGTAAACACACAATTTGACACTTAAGTGCAGCTTAAAAAAAGATTAAACACATAAGTTTGTGTACATTTGTTCAATATTCTTTCAAATACAATATATCTGCTGTAACAATCTAACACAATCTGAACATTTTATAATAAAGTTGGTCTCTGACTGAGGTTCATGGTGTTCTTTTCACATTTCACTGTACAGTAAGAATGTTAACCTTTAAACTGAATTAATCACTATATCTAATACTGATTTCACTTGTATACCTCCTTTGACCAACAAACCAGTTTAACTTGATCTCTTTGTGTGTGCATTACATTGCATTGAATGTGTGTGTGTGTATGTGTGTGTGTACAATGTAAACATAAAAAAACAGTTCTCAGAGTAGCTTGTGTCTAGAATCTGATGTCTGACAGTTTACTGGTGCATCTGTGTCTCAGGTGTCAAGAGAGAGATAGAGAATTAAACACTTTACAGCACCCGAAGGACTCCAGCTACAGACAAGATTTGGTAAGAGCTTTGGCTTTGATTTCATGTCATTTTATTCCCTTGCCAAGTCTGTTGCTGCAACCTAAAGGATCTTATCTTATGTGTACTTACACTGTAATAAGTGAAACATTGGATTAATCAAAATAGATTTTACAATTGATTGATTTTACATTGACCTAATTTTCTGCATTTCATACAAACTCTTTTCTTAATTTGGTGTAAATCAATATTTTAAACTGGCTTAATCTAAATTAACAGTTTTCTTCAATCTGAAATATGTATCTTTTGCAAGTAATATTAAAGGCTTCACTATTGGCATAGTCTAACAATTTAAAATTCTCTCTCTCTCTCTCTCTCTCTTTTCTCTCTCTCTCTCTATATATATATAATGTTTTCTTTTTTTTAATGAGTCAGACCAAATGTTCTTTTAAATATTTTTAAAGCTGTATGAAAAGCACTGTTTTAAAGATTACAGACATTAACTTTTTTTTGGCAAGACAAATACATTTTGTAAAATAAGTGACACTGTAAATTCTGTTAAGACAGTTCATGTACATGTATTGTTTGCACAATGACCATAAAAACCAATAAGCTCATTGAAACATGAGTTCAACATGAAATTTAAAACATGTTCAGTCCTCTTCAAAAAGGACCTACTAACAAGTATTTAAATAGGTCTTGAGTATAATCTGTTCACAGTTTAAGTACATACTGTATATTGTTTGCAATAACAATTAAAACCAATAGGCTCACTGAAACATCCGTTGCAACATCGCCACATCCAGTGAACAACAAACAACTACTGACCTATTACATAGGGAAGATGTAGTAGAGACTGGGGTGAAAGAATTTCTCATGTGAGATGAATTGGGAGTGGTGGGCCCTCTTTCTGCCATCCTGAGTGTGTGTGTGTGTGTGTGTGTGTGTGTGTGTTCTGCAAAGCACTGAAACAATCAATGGAGGCTCTGTCAGTCAGTCATTGACTGTGCAGCAGAGTGCAGAGGCAACTTACTTTGGGGGTCATCTTTCTTGTATGAAGTTCCATTAAGACTTTCTGATAAAACTCAAAGGTTTGTTTAGCTTCTGCATTGCAAGTGCTATTCTTCCTGAGGTCCTTACAACTCACTTGGAAATGCGGCAATGCAATAATAAATACACATGACATCATAAACAATAACAAATCAAAATTGTAAAACAAAAACTAAACATACACTATAATTTCATAACAAAAATACAAAATACACACACATAAGACAAGGACAGACGCATCTCCACCAGTGCAGTCATTGGGCATTCCTTACTTTTAGGTTGAACACATTTTAAAGACAGGTATAGCCACATACTATCGTACTATAACATGTCTTTCATCCTCTCTTGACACATCTCACAATTGAACAAACATACATATATTATTAAACCTCAACCAATGTTGTTTCTTTGTCTACTCAACTTCTTTAAACAATTTATATGTTTTAACTAAACTTGTAAATCTCCTTTTACTGCTTTCTTGTGTTATTTGTTCAGGTAACACATTCCATTCTTGCATTGCTCTATATATGAACATGCGTTTAACAGTATTAGTCTTTGCTTTTGGTAAAGTAAAGTTACCTCTTGTGGCATGTCTAGTCGCATAGCTATGTATATCTAAATTGAAAGGTAATTTATTATACAAAATAGATGGTTTCTTTGTAACAAGAATATTCCTAAAAAAAACACATAATGAATTAAATTGCAGCCAAGGGCAGTGAAAATATTTCGATGGTAAAGAAAAAAAGTTTTTGTCTTTTTCTGAAGTGTATGTAAATATCTGGTTTCAAATGTGACACCCCTGCTCATTGCATGTGTATGTGTGAGACCTCAGTTGTGTGCGTGCCTGCTTGTGTGTGAGAGACTACTGCTTGTACAGCTTGTTCTGAACCAAGCATGTAGCCGAATACCAATGTCCTCCCTAAAACCTCAGACTTATCTTGTCATGAATCAACTTTGACATGCTGATGCGTGTGTCTTAAGCTCTGTGTGTGTGTTTGTGTGTGTGTGTGTGTGTGTGTGTGTGTGTGTGTGTGTGTGTGTGTGTGTGTGTGTGTGTGTACGGGCTAAAAAATTTGAATATCGTCAAAAAGTTCATTAATTTCAATAATACAAGGTAAAAAGTGATAACTTGTATATTACATAGATTCATTACACATAAAAGTGAAATATTTTAAGTAATTATTTGTGTACATTTTGATGATTGCAGCTTACAGACAATGAAAACCCCAATTTCAGTATCTCAGAAAATTAGAATATCACATAGAACCAATAAAAAACAAAGATTTGTAATACAGAAATGTATGCCTTAAGAAAAGGTATATACACTAACTACATGGTTGGTCTTCCTTTTCCATGAAGTGCTGCATCAGTGTGACGTGGCATAAAAGCAATCTGCATGCTTCCCTCTAATAACAAACTTTATGGAGATACTGATGTAATTCATCCAGCAGGGCTTGGCACCTTTCATGACCATGGAATTACTGTGCTTGACTGGCTAGCAGACTTGCCTGAACTGAAACCCATTGGGAATCTATGTGATATTGTCAAGAGGAAGATGAGAGGCACGAGATACGAAAATGCAGATGAACTAAAAGCTGCTATTAAAGCAACCTGGGCATCCATAACACTTCAGCAGTGCCAGTGGAGTCTCATCACTTGGTAAGGGTGGAAAATAGTTCAACTCTGCTCTTCTAGGTCTCTTCAAATTCTTCGCAGGTTAGGAGTCCTCCTGAGATTTGGATTTAAAAGAATGCAGGGAGAGCTCAGCTGTTGTACCATGTGCTGATGTGCTTCAGCACTTCATTTCTTCTTAAAAAACAGTGTGCACAGTCTTTGCATTTCCACATAAATGGATAACTGAGGAAACATGATACAGAAATGCAAGAGGTATCTTTAGTTTGCGGATTAGAGCACAACTCAAATTTCAAATCTGTTAGGATGTGGTAGTAAATGGCCCAATTCACCAGCACATAATCAATTAGGCCTAGTTCTTCCCAGTCCAATATGAAATTGTCATCAGAAACTAACACAAACCAATTTCCTCATTCACAAATTTAAACATTAGGCCATATTTTTGTTTGCCGTAAACATAACCCGACCGACTCAGTCAAATTAGGTCTGACCCAAAAAAATCACTGCATTGATCATGCCTCTAAATGCTGCAAATATGATTTTATTATACAAGTGTGAAGGGCAATAAAACACCTTGAGTGTGTACATATGGTGCTGTTTAGCCTAAATAGGTTCATTATACACATAAATTAGAAAGTTTAATTCAAGTAAACAATCTAATATTTTCAGGCTACTGTAATGAGAAAATACAAATCAAATGAACAATAGCCATGTTTTCCTTTTTACAGTGTAGATGGATCTGTTCCTATTGACTAATTTGTTTTCTAAGAGAAACTAGAGATCAATAGGGCTTTGCTATAGTCATTATGTATACTAGCATGTCATACAATGATAGAAAAATGCAGACAGGGTTTAAAATCAGTGACCTAATCACTTAAAGTACCAGAATCTGGTCCTTTTTGTTGTGTATGTGTGTGCTTGCAACAACAACATACCGTTTATGGATTTGAGCGGAGGGAATAATAAGTTCTGCCTCATTAAACTGGGTTAGGGTGTGCTAAAACCTGTATGTGTGTAGTAGTAATTCTCCTTCTTGTTCTCTTAAAAAGTGTAGTGTACTTTATTAGGTGCGCACGGGAGGAACGCCAGTTTCTCTCCTGTCCCTCTAGAGTATCTGTCTCATATACAATCTTGAAACCACCAAAAGGACAACAGTCTCTGTCCTCAGACAGGAAATGTTTGAGCCAACTGAAACTGACCCCCCCTGACGCGGTCTCCTGTCCATTTGTATGGAAAGCATGACTCTGATGAGTGACTCATGATAGGGCAGTTGGATCTTCTGTATCTCAACTGAAATCCCTCAGACTAATGTCATAAACTACAATCTATAATCTAAAATATTTATTTGTCACATGCATCTCATAAAAATTTGACTTTCTTAATAACCTAAGAATAATCAGTTCTGATGACTTGGCTTGTAACTGCAATTGATGAAATAAATGAAGTTCTCAGTGAGGAAAAAAAAGTCGAGCAACATTCAGACCTTTATAAAAAGTAAAAGTAGCAACACCCTGATGTCAACATAGTCATTTACCTCTAGATAACCTTAATCTGTCATGGTTGTATGTTTCTGTTGTATGTTTGTTTCCTGTTTTATTGTGGTTTTTCTGTCTTGTCTGGTCTTGTTTTACTTCCTGCCTTGTGTTTTCCCGCCTTTTTTGATTCTTCTCCCAGCTCTAATGTGTTTCACCTGTTCCCCAGCCTGTTGGCACTTGTTCCTTGTTTTCTCATTTACCCCGTGTATTTAGGGCGTTTCTCAATCTGTGTTCTTCTATTGACTTGTGTTATTGTGTCCCTGTGAAATGTCATCTTGTGTTGCCTGTACTGTCCCAATACGCAAGTTTGCATTTCACCAAGAACAGTTAAGATTCCCGGAAAAGTTCTTGACACGCCCATTTTACCGTTGGTAACTTGTATGAACTTGGCAGCACCCGTATCCCAACATTCATTTCGGCACATAGACAGACCAACAACGGGACAATTTTAACAATTTTCGCCATCTTATTCATCACTAAATTCACTTCTGAGAATGTTTTAGGCGAGAAATTAACTGTTTAGCTTGCAAAAATCGTTCCCGAATTGACAATTTGCTTCAAAATTTTTGGAGTTGAGACGCTCCATAAAGTGACCCGACAGGCAGCTAGCACCTGCCGGGGCCGCTATTTTGTCACCCGGACAGGCACGCTCGGAGACCCCGGCCGTAAACTGAGGTCTCTCAGACCGGTCTCGTAAATAAGAGGCTTTTATTTCGCCTTTGACGGATGTTTGTGTAAATATCACAATGTCCATCATAAGATTAACGGGAACCTGTGGCGCACACACACGCACGCACGCACGCACGCACTCACACACACACAAACACACACACACACCGCAGCAGGCAGAGGCAGGGGAGACAGAGATACCCATTGTATTATGACATAGGCTATATTACATTAAATTTAGTATTTAGTTAATACTTTTTTTTGGTGTATTTGTTTTCTGATTTATTAGAAGTTGAGTTTCAGTCTGTATATAAATGAACAGTTGTATATAAAGTGGCAACATGCTATGACATGTTATGTAGACTAAAGGAGAGACACCAACCTTTATAATTTTAATTGCTAATTTCCATCTGCTGTCCCTGGGCATATACAGTGCACTACAATAATATAGAAATGATAAGTGCACTACAATAATATAGAAATGATTATTCCACATAACGCTAATAGGGACACCTAGGACATGCCAGTGCATAGGCCTACTTCTTTTTTTTTATTTAAACTGACTTAATATAATACACTAATAATAGTAGGGACCGTGTTCCACTCTTTTGAATAAGGGGTGTTTGAGCTAAACCATAAACAATCAAATTAAAGCTCAATAAGTTTTATTTTTCAATATTATTGCAATAGCTCTAACATTGTGAGGTTTTCTTGTCTGGAGATTGTTCAAATACAAAGTGGTTATATTGTTGTGGTTTTTATTTCTAGCTGTTATTTTGGAGCACTGCAGGTAGCCTCTGTGCTGGGGGTGTTGCATAATACCAACAAGAATGCATCGTCTCAAACTGTTAACAGCGTTTTCTGTGCTTGTGAACTCGCGAGTTCAGTCTTCCAACAACAACCAGGGAGAATATTCTCCCCAAGAACACAAGCCCGTTCTTTGCATTCTTGAGATTGAGAAACACCCTTAGTCTCTGTGTTCCCCTTGTCTGTTGTCAGATCATTGCGTTTCTGTTAGTGTGTTCATGCATGGAGTCTACATTTTGTCACTGAGTTCCAGTTTTTGAGATCCTGTTCTGTTGTTCTGGAATTAGTTTTTGCCTGTTGCATTCTCAACTCTTTTGGTATGTACTTTGTTTTTGTTTGTGAAATAAATCCTCAAGCAACAAACAACTGCTCTCTGCATTTGGGTCCTCTAGGGCTGGACGATGTGGAGAAAATCAAATATCACGGTACTTTTGACCAAATACCTCGATATCGATACCGCAACGATATTGTAGTGTTGACTATTGGTGCTTACACAATGAGATTTTTGAAAAATAATCATCAGTAATGTGGATATAATGACTAAGTGGGTAAAGGCAAATAATAGAACAGCTACAACAATCTGGTAAATTCAGAAATGACATCACTTTACTGTAATGCAGCTTTTAAAACCAGTAAAAGACAACACTTATGCCATATTACGATATTACGATATCCAAAATCTAAGACGATATCTAGTCTCATATCACAATATTGATATAATATCGATATATTGCCCAGCTCTAGGGTCCTCCATTCCCTGTAACTTGTGACATAATCTTTATGTAGATTTCTTCCTTTCACAGTGCTAAATTATTATACAAATTATATTATTGTGGAGTAAATTTGAGCTATATTAGCGTTTGATCATAGTTTTTAGGATGACCATGCATGTTGCGTGTTTTTTTATTTTTATTTTTTTATTTTTATTTTATTTTTATTGGTTTCTTCACAACAAACAAGAAACACAGACAATCATCCCACAACATCCACAACAAACTGGCGAGCACAGACAGACAAAAAAAGTACCACCATGTAAATATAAAGAAAGCATAAAATGCCGTGCTTATATTAATAATGATATGGAAGAAAAAAGAGAAAAAAAGGCAGTGTTGGATATCCATATTAGAATAGGCACAGGTAGGCATCAAGTGACATTGCGTAAAGTATAACCATTGTTATATAGTCCAGGAATGGTTGCCATACTTGGAATTGATTAACCGATCCCTTCAAGGTATACCTGAGCTTTCCCAGTTTCAAGTGATGAATTCTGTTTTAGAAACAAAAATGTAAACTTTTTTATTCATCACATGAAATCATGCAGTACAATGTAGTGAAATTATATCTCTGCATTTAACCAGTGGATAGCCAAATGCAGTAAACTAGAAGTTTAAGAAATATTTGAGCAAAGTATACACAAAAGTGTACTTGGCTATAGTACTTCCCTTAGTTTTTGTTATTATTGCCAAATTATGTCTCCACATGGAAATAAATCTAGGACGTTTTTGTTGTTATAGTAAACTAAAAGTGACCATCTAGGGAAAAAAACTGTTTACATTCATCACAAGATAATTAACATTCATGATAATCTTCTAAATCAATACATTGTGTAATCCAACATTTAAATTATAAGTGTTTTGACTGTTAACTTCTATTGAGGGATTGTGTAACCTCATTTTATTTAAGTGTGTGTGTGTGTGTGTGTGTGTGTGTGTGTGTGTGTGTGTGTCATTGTAACTTACTTATTACTAGTTAGTTACAATGTCACAGCAGCCAAAGGGTGGCAGCTAGAGTGCATTATTCAGGACTATAAAATGCATCACATGGTTACACTTCTTTAGTGGCATTTCAAAAAGTTAACATATTTATTACAGATGCGTACAAAATCAATTTACTACATTTGTGCCACGTGCTGAGCTAAACAACCTCCCTCTGGTTTATCTCTCATGACCTGACAAAGTTTCTCAGCCACCTACACTACACACATAACAAACCCAGCTATAAGTTTTTTGTTCCAAGAACATTCTGAGAATGTTGTAATGCACTTTTCTCGTAATGTTTTTAGCCAGAAGTTTTCTTTCAACAGAATTACTTTTTTCATTAATTTATTTACATTAGGCTATATTTGTGTGTGTGTGTGTGTGTGTGTGTGTGTGTGTGTGTGTGTGTGTGTGTGTGTGTGTGTGTGTGTGTGTGTGTGTGTGTGTGTGTGTGTGTGTGTGTGTGTGTGTATGTATGTGTGTGAAAATACTAAACCTGGTAACCTCTGCAAAAAATGTCATAGTTACTCTAATATCAACATGCAACTGCTGCAAGGGAAGCTAAATAACTGATGAATGTAAATGGATTATATTAAGCCAACAATGTCACAAATTAAACAATACAACTCTCTGCTGCATATAAACAAACATAACATTGTAAATCACACCTGTGCCTATATCAATATTGTACAGAGTCTGCTAAAAATGTGTACAAGCTGGACAGAGCATGGTCATATTTCACACTGAAAACAAAGTGAAGTCCCTGTGGCCAGCAGATATGGCTGGGGGTTTCCTTCAGTGGTCAAGAAGAGGTGATCTTCAAGGTTGTGGCAAGACTGAAACACAAATAAAAATGTCTCCATATAAGCCATTAGTTTAGGAGTGAAAAGATGCAGCAAGAGGAAAAGAGAAGTCACGTTGCTGTCCCATTCTGCAGCCAGTGTAAAAAGACACAATTTAGGCTGGCTGTTATTTTAACCAGGATTGTAGGAAAATGTATCAGGCTTTACCTCGTCTACATTCCTTCAGTGTAGGTCTGTGTTACTTCTGTTACGGTCCATGGCCGTGCAGTCTACCATTAATCTAAAGTAAACAATGTAGTTTCAGTAAATGGATAGAACTAGAAACACTATTAGCTAACTAGCAATACGCACAGATAATCTCAGCAGCTAAAAATAGTGTAACGTGAGCGTTGGATATCTGGTGGTATGACTCTTAAAGAGAAGAAACAGCTGGATGGAGACTGATAACTGATAAAAGATAACTGAGACTTTCTTAAGCAGCACTTTACTGTTCTTCACACTTCATCAGCTCCACAATCACGAGACTACACTTAACTACTGCTATACAATGAAATATGTTCTTTACTTTTGAACCAAAAACTTTTTCTTCTGACATAATTTGTCAAAAAAACACACACTTTAGATATTATTGACAGATCAATAGAAAATCAGCCATATTATAATACCATAAGGGTAATATTATAGCAATGAATACTGTAGCAAGGTATATTGTTTGTTCTTGTAACATTTTACAGAATATATTTTTAGATCAGGATCACGCCCTTGTTGTCTTTACTTTCAATGATGGATGTGAATGGTGTAAAGATTCAGCATTCTTTCCACTTTATACTGCTAAGTTAAAGATTACTATGCTATTGAGCACAAACTATCTGACAGCCACTCCCTGATTCCTATCTGCAACCAAACCCACCAAGCTGAATTTCCAAGTCCATTTCTGTTAAACACATAAAGCAATGACAGCAACTGGACAACAATGTTCTGGTTAAAAATATGTCAAATATAGGCCTACTTATGTGATATATTAAGCTTTGACAATTTCAAAGTAGCAAAAAGTGGGCTGCCTCTTTGATACTGATTACATAACATTATTTAACACTTGAATGCGGTTCTCATACAAAGGTTTTTGGTTTTTGCTATATCTTTGAGTTTACCTTAAAAGAAATAGTACTCTTTGATTTCTAATTTGCAATAAACATTTATAATTCAGACTTCTGATCCAGCGTTTGGTCTTTTGGTGCTTGTTGGTGTCGTGGCCCACTGTGTTACCTGCTTTGTCTGATTCCCTCCCCAGGGAATTTCACCACAAAGCCATCTCATCCCATGAGACTTGTCACATCATGAGATCATGCAGCCGATTCCTACTGGTTTACCTACTGGGGAGCTGCTTTGGTAAGAGATTTATTATCTTTACTCTAATCAAGAAAGTGTCAGGTTACCAAATGTGTACTAATCCGCGTTTGGGATTACTCCAACAAATGCACTTTTCCAGTTTGAGTAATGTTTGCTAAAAAACTACAATGTCCAGCTGTTTTGGGAAATTATTTTGTCTTTTTTTAAAGGTCCCATGACATGCTGCTTTTTGGATGCTTTTATATAGGCCTTAGTGGTCCCCTAATACTGTATCTGAAGTCTCTTTCCCAAAATTCAGCCTTGGTGCAGAATTACAGCCACTAGAACCAGTCCCACAATGAGATTTCCTTAGTATGTGCCATTTCTGTGTCTGTAGCTATTGAGAAGGAGAGAGGGGGGGGCGTGTGGCCTTGACCAACTGCCACATAGCTCGTTTGAAAGCCATGATGTCTTTCTTTCATGGGTGGGCCAAATTCTCTGGGCGGGCAAAGCAGAGAAAGGGGAGGTAACCTTGCTCCTTATGACCTCATAAGGAGCAAGGCAGAGCAGGATAACCAGGGCTCGGTTTACACCTATCGCCATTTCTAGCCATAGGCAGGCTGGGGGAACTCATATTAATGTTAAAAAATCTCATAAATTGAAATTGTCATGCCATGGGACCTTTAAAGTAAAACTACGGTATATATTTAGTTCTTGATCTAATATGTGGGCAAATACCGACATCCGAATACTTTCGGTGCAGACACAGTTGAATTTACTAGCTTAGAAATATTTGTTAATTGTTCGTGAACAGTTTTGGAGTCTCTTTTACGATTCACCATTTTAAAATTTAAGATTTATAAATTTTCTTAATTCATTAACTTCAGTCCTTTAAATTCTAGTGTCAGCTCTAACAATTAACTTAGTTTTCTCCCAACAGGGGCAGCAAGTGCACAAAGGTAAGATCAGAAAATTGAAATAACTCAAGAAGACAAACAGCATTTTATTACTAAGCCAGTGGAGCATAACATGTTCTTTTTCACCTGTAAAGAGTTTTCGCTGTTCTAGTTGTAATGAACTATGTCATCTCTTGTCTCTAAACTCTGGCTTTGTGTTCTTCACTCATGGAAATCTACAGCAATGCAACCTGCACTACTGTCGAAACGTGTGGCCAGGTGAGTGAAGCTGTCTCATGCTGTACTTATACAAAACATGTTTACCTAATTGTAGGCTACGTAGAAAATCAACCCAAAAACTGCTCAAAATCAAAAGTTCTGCATTTATTTTTTCTGATTGTATTGATACATTTGGATTTATGATCATAACCAAATCCTTCTCAAAGCTGCAGGTACAATCGTCACGTTCTGATTGTATCTGTTCTTTGAAAACTTTTTTTCTGATTGTCTTCTAAACTACAAATGATAAGAAAACTGAACAAGTTAAAAGTAGCGGGGTGATTCAATGTGGATATGGTACTGTCTCAGGATTCTTAGAATGACTTGAATATACAAAACCACCCAAACCACATTCCAACAGGATCAAAACAGGTTTTCCTGTCATCCACAATTGTCTGACTGATTTTGATAAATGTACTTCTGAACAAAGTCTATCAAAACATCTGGTCTGGCATGGATTGCATAACAGAAACACCAAACAATAGATTAGCCTGCAGTGAATACCATTATCATGCAGTACGATCAGGCACTTAGGGGTGTGTTAGCATAAATAAATGTCAGCCAACATTCTGAACAGTATGGGTGGACTTACAGTATAGAGGAACAAAGAGGCTAGACTCTGAAATTATATATAGGTAATTTTCACAGCAGACACTTTTACTTGTCAGAGCAGGTGTAAGTAATACCACAAATGACGGCTCTGTTCCATTTAAGTCTAAATCATGCCAATGAACCTGAATGTTAAACAGTAGTTAGACTTCAAATGCAGGATTTTTAATTGTAACAGAGTATATCTACTCAGTGGTATTGCGACATTACCTTACAGTAAGTAGAAGATGTGAATACTTTTTCCACTACTGTTTGATATTATATCAAATTGTTTCATAATTCCTCAAGTTTAGCTTTTTTGTCCTTCATTCCAAGGTGCCAGATCCGACCTCTCACTTCCTCCAGTGTGTGGGATTGCCTTCGAATGACACAGGGAGAGATCACATGCGGAGGCTGAAAGGAATGCTTGAAGCGACGATGGATGTGTACACCTTCATGGTATGGAGTTCACACCCAGACAGGAATAT
Organism: Perca flavescens; assembly: GCF_004354835.1. Classification (NCBI taxonomy): domain Eukaryota; kingdom Metazoa; phylum Chordata; class Actinopteri; order Perciformes; family Percidae; genus Perca; species Perca flavescens. The sequence goes on along the minus strand of NC_041332.1, from coordinate 11,684,077 downwards.
TTCTTAGTTGCGCAATGGAAGGAATGCCGTCACAAATACCAACCTGACCAGTTGGTGTTGTAATGCTTTGTCTTTCTCTCATGGGCAGCATTCTTACTTTGCAGACTATGACAGATTAGCAGTGTGGTGACTGCTGCTGAATGTTTAATATCACATGTGTATGTGTACTTACACATTAGTAGCTTTTGCATTAAAACACAACATAAGCCCATTTCAACCAACTATCTTCCTACCCCTTCTTTTATCTCACCCGTTTTTTTCCCCAATCCATCACCACAACCACAGAGGTCCAGCATGACAGGAGTGCCACTTCTCAGCCTGCAGGGGGCCCTGGAATTAGACCCCGGAGCAGACCCCCTTCAGAACGAAGCCCTGGTCCAGATGTGGATGGAGGTCACGATAAAACCGCTGCTGAAATCTATCAACAAACACTTCCTCTCCTGCCTCAGCACGAAGACCTTCAGCTGCTCTACCTACCAGACTGTGTACGTCTGAGTCTCTGTCTGTCTGCATGTTTCTGTTACCTTTGTTAAAGTGGTTTAGTCTGCATGATACGCAGGTATACGCAGTATACCCACTAAGAAAGCTCCAGGATTACCATATGCCCACATAAAAATGCCCATTGTATTTTGAATTGCCATCTGCGTTTATCTTCTTCACATAGGCTAAATAAAGGTATTTCCACTGTAAATTGGTGCATAAAAGTGTATCAGAATACAGGAAATGAAGTCGTTGATGCTTAAAACTTCCCTGGGGGAGGACACCCAGACGCCCCCACTATGATATGTCCCCCTCTCCCCCAAAGGCAGATTCTGGTCAATATACAGTACAGTATACCCACTACAATACATTAGACTACACCACTGCTTTGTTACAATAACTTATCTCACCTTCCAATCTCTGCTTGCAGGGTGAGGGAGCTCAGCCACCATTATTCTGAGATGAATCCAGTCAGACAAAAGTGGATCTACACATTCTTTATGTACCCCTTTCTGTCTGGAGACAGAGTAGCTGGTAAAGCTTTTGTGTGTTAACTATGACTTTATGATTAACTAGAAATGACTCACTATAGCACATATTGCCACTAAAGCTGCAGATTTCACTTCATTTATTTTGCAATAGATCCAGCAACACTTGTAGTATAAACAACTTTATTGTGAAGACGATGTATTTCGATAAAGGCTTGTCAACTCATTAATGACCCACAATAACAACTCACAATGAAGTTGTTCTTTATACTACAAGTGTTGCTAAATAATGAACCGCTTAATCCTGCCCGGGGATATCAGGGTTTATATCTTCATGCTCAGGATTTAGTAGGGTTGTCATGATTCAATTTGTCTTTTGATTTTAAGGTCACAATTTGATTCAATTTTCGATTGAAAGATATTATTTTTTCAGTGTCGACCCTCACTGAACAATGAAGGTACCATGAAGTCCAGTGGCACCAACAGGCTTTACCATTTTATTGTTTGTTTACAACTCACGGGAAGGAAACATGTTGTCACACTGGTTATGACTTCAGAGAAGCAGGAGGATTTTCCAGTTCTGTTGTTTCTCTGTCATCTCTCTTCATCTGTCTGTCTTTATTTGCATGCTAGCTCCGGTCAGATCAGTCTGTTGTTGTTAAATATAGATAAAATAAATACTAGGAGAATCCCGATACTGCTTTTGAATTCTATAACTGAAATTGACAGGTAATTTCTGTTGATTTTAGATTACAAATTGAAATCGTGACACCCCTAATATTCGGTTTCCATAAAAACTAAAAACCTCCTTAGTTGACTGCCGGAAGCCTATGTTCAGTACAATATACACAATCTTTAACTGACACAATCATATTTTTAGATTTGTTAACATACGAGATTGCTTATCTCTTCTGTATTTGTGTACAGTATATACACTGTATGTGTTGATCCAGTGGGTGTAATCTCTGTATAGGGTGTGTGAGTCCACAGGAGAGCAGTGAGGATTGGTTGCTGAAGAATTTTGGTGCCTTCAGAGCCATGGCCCGAATGAAGGATTTTTCAACACTTAACATGGTCTTCAGCGGAGTGAGTCCACTTGTGTTTTCTTCAAGATTTATCGGATTTACAACAGCAGTCAACCTCATAGAGACATAGTGGGGAAGGTTTTCATTAAGTTCTACCTCTACATTTCATCCTCTGCCTCTCTCCTCCCTTTCTTTTTTTTCTCCCCCACAGTTGGAGGTTCTGAACCTGCTGTCTCCAGCGCAGAAAGCCGAGCTGCTGCTGATGCCTGAGGTTGCAGGTTTAGACAACGACACCCTAAGCCTGGTCTTCCACAGTTTGTTAACAGGGGGCTCTGGCCCTCCACCTACCACCAGCCCTGGAGGTGTCTCCTACTGGACGAGCCCTGGAGCTGACCAAAACTTGACCTATCCTGGTGGTAACCAAAACTGGACCTTCCCTGGTGGTAACCAAAACTGGACCTTCCCTGGTGGTAACCAAAACTGGACCTATCCTGGTGGTAACCAAAACTGGACCTTCCCTGGTGGTAACCAAAACTGGACCTATCCTGGTGGTAACCAAAACTGGACCTTCCCTGGTGGTAACCCAAAACTGGACCTTCCCTGGTCCTGGTGGTAACCAAAACTGGACCTATCCTGGTGGTAACCAAAACTGGACCTTCCCTGGTGGTAACCAAAACTGGACCTTCCCTGGTGGTAACCAAAACTGGACCTATCCTGGTGGTAACCAAAACTGGACCTTCCCTGGTGGTAACCAAAACTGGACCTATCCTGGTGGTAACCAAAACTGGACCTATCCTGGTGGTAACCAAAACTGGACCTATCCTGGTGGTAACCAAAACTGGACCTTCCCTGGTGGTAACCAAAACTGGACCTATCCTGGTGGTGACCAAAACTGGACAAGTCCTGGATACCCTTCCACCTATCCTCCATATCCCACATATGACCCATACCCACCACCGTCCCCAAAGAACAGCCTCAGACAGGTACTGTAAAGTAGCATGGATGTATGGATCCTGCCATGTCTTTAACAGGGCTGTACTCAATATTCAGAATAATATAGAGCAAACAAATATTTATGTAACGATATAGTGGAGTAATAGCGTCCTGAGCAGAGAATGAAAGTACACTCCCATTGTGTTGTAATCCAAGCTTTTCAGTTCTTTTGTTTGCATGTTAGTGCATGTGGCCATAAAAAGACATACAGTATTTCACGATTAGGGGAACAGACTTTGGGAGATGTGTGATGGCAATCTCAGTATTGATTTTAAATCATATATGAATCTTAAACTTTTAGTTGTTTAGATTTTTTCAAACTTCAACGGGAAATCCAAAAGTTTCCAAATATGTCAGGCATTTTGGAATATATCATATTAGCATATCATATACAGGTAATGGTACAGCCATAAAAAAACAATATTTGGGGTTTGCAAATTTCAAATTATTGTATTCCAAAGCATTGCAGCTTTAATACATTTTTATGTAAAGCTGCTTTAACCAATATTTTTTTGATGAACCCACAGAGCATTATCACCAAGTCTGCAGTTCTTCTCAGCTCTACCGAGCATTTTAACATGTTTTCATTCATGGGTTTCTGCCTGGCACCATTACGGTTTTGGTTCACTCTCACAGTTCTCCTTAAAGAAATAGTTTGACATTTTGAGAAATACACGTATTGGCTGCCTTGCTGAGGGTTAGACAAAAACATTGATTCCTCTGATGAATGCACTCTAACTGCTCAGCACCAAACAGCTGAAATAGTTGGTGACTATATTGGTGAAAATAGTGGCGCATGTAGTTGGTAGGATACAAACACAACTTTAAAGGAGAGTGAATATTGGAATTATATTCATCAGATTGACAGAAACATTAAAGATGTAATAATTCCCAGTCTTGCATCTCATTTTAGAACACCTCTTTTCTTTTATCACGCTAACAGGTTGTGAATGGGTTCATGATGGCTTTTAAACCCATTGGGAGCTTTGTTCATAACTTTGTGTCCTTCACACAACAGGTACAAGCTATCACACATGCACACAAACATAAATCGACATGCAGAAAAATGCACACACGGTACACCTGCCAAGTGAAATGACTCCTGACCTGCTGGTTTTTGTTTGTCCAGAGGAATGTGTCAGAAATAAGAAGCACCACTCTGACCCAGTTCCTACTTAACTGGACTCTGGCTGAGCTGGCAGACACGTACAAGCAACAAGAACCATCTGTAGTTCCAGAAACGCCAACGTTTGATGTGACAAATGTGGAGGATTGGTACCAGTATGTCGTGATGCCGGTGTTACAAAGATTCCTACCGAACGACGGGGCCCTCATGCATCAGAACATCATACTCGCCTTCCACCAAGTATTGTATGTCAAACTAACATTTTACATTAGTATTCCCTGAGTTTATTTTTTCCATGTGTGTCAGTAAAGAATGGACTAAGTAGGAAACTGCAGCATTGATGAGTCAAATACACATTTAAAACTCCTATAATCTAAATAATGCTCAGTCCCAGGAGTAACGTAGTAATGCAGCAATTCACCTATCTTCTAACTGTAGCTTTATGTAGTTTTTTTTAGCCTTTTTTAGCTCATTGTTTGACTTTTACTGTTAAGTCTCCAGCAGCAGCAAGAAGCTCTGATAAACCCACTATGTGCTACTTGGCAAGCTCCAAACTGCACAAAGACAAGTTAGTGACTAGCTAGTGAAGAAATCCAATCCAGGTGAATCAGCTTGTTTTGTGGGTGATTGTTTGGGTGGTAACTTCATGGCCAAATGCACTTATTGTAAGTTGTTGAAAATAAGATGTTATCTAAAGTTCCTCTGCCCACTAGTTGCCAAAAACTATCCCAATCCACCTCAGGTTAGCCGATATCTTTCTGTGTTTTAAGATGGTATATTATAATGACTTTTAAATGTACGTTTATGTCTTGTTTGTGTGCAGCTATCTAAATAATAGTATGGACAACGACACCTCTGAAACTGTCAGTGAAGTCCAGGATGTCTGTAGCATCACGCTCGATAAGAATCCTTGCGGGGTGAGGATTCATTCTATTCTTTCATGTTTTTTTTTTTAAATAGTTAACCAAGTTTGTCTTCAATTTTTATTTAAACTTTGATTAACAATTCCTTGTTGTCAAAAGTTTGCCTAAAAAGTTATCTTAAATAGCTTCTTGTCTTCCCATTTTTTTCTTTTCATCCTACCAGCTGACTGATGCGGTGGAAAATGTGGCCCATGTTTTGCACTGCGCTGCTCGTAGCAACCTGACAATATCCGAGGAGACGGTCATGAGATTGATTGTAGAGCTGACAGAACGTCTGAACTCACTGATCAAAGAGTTGTCAACAACAGTGAGTATATCAACCTTTTAAAGTTTGTTAAGTGGCTGTATCACTGTAAATTTGGCATGATGCCAAATCCCAATCTAGTGCTCCAGATATTTTGGTGGTGGGGTAATTCTTTTTTTAAATGCATATCACGATCTCTTTTAAACAGGCTAGTAACTTGAACACACACACACACACAGATCATTGTATACAAAACATTTAATGAATTCTAACTTCTTACCTTCTCATTCTACTATGCTTTTGAAAAGAAAAACTAAAATTAGTGCTTCCTTTTCCTCCTGTAGAACTTCAATGAGGTGGTGTCCGACTTTCAGCAGATCTTTGGCGAGGCGGAGTCTCCGTCTCTGACCCAAGAACATCTGAATGACCCAGACTTCATCAAGCTCTGGTTTCAGATCAAACTGGTTCCTCTTCTGCCCTATGTCCCCATAGACATTCTGTCCTGCCTCAGCACCAAGAACTTCTCCTGCCCAGTTTTCCAAACGCTGTGAGTTCACACACACACACACACACACACACACACACACACACACACACGCACACACACACACACACACACACACACACACACACACACACACACACACACACACACACACGAGTATTAATTGTCATTTCTTTCTCTTCTTTTTCTTTATGCACAGTGTGGCAGAATTTGGCAAACATGAGCCTTCAGTGTATCCTAATTCTGAAATCTATCAGCTGTTCATCCGTCCCTTCCTGCTGCATGACCAACCCTCGGGTAAGTAAACCCTTAGCAGAAAGGAAATATTAGCCGCAAAATGTACTTAAACAAATGTAAAAGTTTAGAATTTTGGAAAATGGCTCCTTTGAGTAAGTCTTTTATATTAATAGATTATCAGTTTTGGGTAAGCAACATTTTACTGTTTTAGTTGTTCGAGCTGAAGCTAATTTTAACTATTTTATGTGATATTTTCTGTAACAATGCATTGTATTTTAAAAGCTGATAACATGGTCTGTCTAACTTTTTTTTAAATTAACTAGTAACTGTAAAAAAAAATGTCGTGGAGTAAAAGTCAGAGTACAGTAGCATGAAATGGAAATACTCATGTAAAGTACCTCGGTACAATACTTGGTTACTTTCCACCACTGTGTTTGAGTTTTCGCTTGAATAAAAAATAGTGTCTAGATAAAGTTATAATACATGTAGTTAATTTGAATAACTATACATTAGTTCATTAATTGATGTATGTTTCAGTACCCCGGTGTTTCTCCTCCAATCAAAGTGCATGGCTGCTAAACAACTTTGGTGTCTACTCAAGTATCATCCCCATCACTGACTTCTACAAGCTCAACTCTAACTTCTCTGGAGTAAGTCTGGAAAACGCTGACAGGCTGAAATGCTGTAACTCTCTTTGATAATTGTTAATAATTTTTTTTCTTTTGTCTCCTGTCCAGCTGGAGGTTCTTCCACTCTTGTCTCCAAGTCAGATAGCAGACTTGCTGATTTTGCCTCTTCCTACTCCACCTGAGAAAGACGTTGTTATTGACCGAGTATTTGACTTCCTATTGGAGTTTCCTGAATACATGAAACTTCCAGAGGTCCTGAGCAGCCTCCTCCAACGGGTCGATAAGGTAACAGCTTTGTAATCATATGTACTGTAAGTTTAATGCTTTTGGAAAACTTTTAACTGTCCTGCATCATTAATCATTGTAAAATATTCAATTTGTCAGATACCCTGTGATGTCTTCAAACACATGTGAGTACTTTCAGATGCATTTATAACTTATTAATTCCAGCCAAATGTTATTTAGTTTTTAGCCCAGAAGACCTTTTTTAACAGGAGACATTTTAATATGTCGAACACAGTTATAACCAGAGGGGGAACGTAACTACACTTAGTACATTTACTCAAGTACTTACTAAATGTTCTTAAAGGGCTGGTAGATAGATTTTAAAGTGGGGTTGTATGACGTACTTACTTCAAAAGATCCAAACTATCCATTTAAGTACACATTTGAGGTACACATTTTTTTTAGTTTAATGTTTTTTTTTCTTCCATCTGTCAGCTTTGAGAGATTATACGGAGCCATATCACTTCTGCCACCAGATTTGGAACCAGTCATCTGGGATAATATAAATATGCTGATAAACCAGGCCCGAGATCCAGGTCAGTCTCTACACACACACACACACACACACACACACACACACACACACACACACACACAGAAAAAGATACAGCATGACCATAAACACAAATTTACTATTACCTCCCTTTTACCTGCCTAGGAGCCAAGTTCGTATTTGTTAGATTGTATTTAATGTGTATTACAAGCATTATCATGTGCACACAATAGTTGACTGAATTTTATTATTTTTTACGTTTTTGATTTTGACAGCGTGCGTACCAGAGAACGTCAAGGTGAGATTTCTTTAAATCTGCTCAATTTATATTTCCAATTAATCTATTTGATATGATTTTGTAGCTCAATTTTACTGAAAAAAATATTTTACTGGTCATTTTAAATGAATTAAATCTGTCATTCACAGTGCCCAATTACCCAGTACAATGGTAAGAGCTCTTTGACACCTCACTTAAAAGTTTCATTTTATTACTCATTACATCACCGTTAGTGCTGTTAGAGCTGAAATTATTAGAGATGATCATTTCTTTGCTGTTTGACAGGTTCTGAAGTCTGCAGAGGAGTTAACAGGTATCCTATTTGCTGTAATTTGTAACCAAAATTGCAATTAAATGCTTTAATAGTCCCTGCGTTGACATGACATGTATTTACCTCTTGACATGTATTCACAGCTCTGACCTGAACTCTTACCTAAACACATCCATGGAAGTTCCCTGCAATTTTGCCTTGGAGACATATGCATGTGCACAGGTGACTGTCTAATTTAAAAGAGTCAAAGTCAGATTGGAAATACAAAGTTTTATTTCTGATAATAACTTCCATGCAGTATGCAGGCATAATTGCTAAATGACCACTTTTTGTTTCACACATACAGCTGGCGAACTTCACAGCCAATCAGCTGGTGTCTCTTATAGAGTGTAACCTGCCTGGAAACAGCAAGTACTCCAAAGTGCTGTGGAAGATGCTGCTGACGAAGCTATCATTTGTCTTGGATCCAGCTCTGGACGTGCTGGCTAACATGGTCAGTATCTTTTTATCTTTTTAAATCTTTAAAGAACATCCTCTACTTCTTTTTAGGATTGTTAAAGTGAAATGTAATTGACTAAAAACGTGTAAATCAGTTTAAAAGAGATGGATATATCTTCATATGTAATATTATCTATATTGATTCAGTCAATTGATCTCTCCTACAGCCCATGGCCACGGTTGGTCCATCGGCGTCTCAGATTTTGGATGTGATTTGGGAGATGAGAGTGTCACTGCTGACTGATGAGCAGCTGATGAACAGCAGTGTCATCGCGAAGTGGTTCTCCGGCCGTCTGAGCAAGTTCCTGCCACCTGAATCAGGAAGCTTCCTGCGCTGTCTGAGCAGCAGAAACCTCAGCTGTGCTTCATACCAGCAAATGTAAGAGATTTTCCACAGACTTACAGATCCACAACATGCATGTTACTGCATTTGAAACTGTCTTCATCTCCATTCCTGTATGGATGTATCTGCTGGATGTCTAAATGTGTGCAACTGTTTTCTAACATGTTCGTCACATAAACTTAAAAATTGTGTTGTTTACAGCTTGAGCAAAAAAAATGATTGCATGTTTAAGGGAGTAATGATATAATTTCATGGGACTTTTAAAGTTCATATGCTAACAGGCTAATGTTAGCATTACAGTAACCGGTCTTCAGCTTAGGCTGATGAAAGTGAAACAGATGATATAAAATCATGTAAATCTGAGCATGACAAGCTGAGTCTGAGATTTTCAACATTGCCTCTCTTCCGGTGTCACTTTCAGGCTTACAGTTATTTTTATTTTTGCCCAATTGAGGAAAAGGAGCAGAGATGTTTTTTCTAATTTTCATCCATCAAACAATTATTTATTTTTTAGTCAACCTCATGATTGTTAGAACATTTTTTATTATTAAATTGCCTTCAGAGAGATAGAAATATTTCTCATTATGTCCCTGATTTTTTTTGTCAGACTGCAGGAACTGATCCGCAATTTTAATACCCTCACTGGAAATCAACGGCTTGGGATCTTCAATGATTTCGTCCTCCGTTTCCTGTCACAGCCAAACTCAGGTACTTGCTGCATGATCTGAACTTGAACATAATACTGTGACTATTTTCAAAAGTAATAAGTTGAAAAATATGTCAGCATTTACAGATATCCCTTCATCCTCATGACTTTGTCCAGGTTCAGGCTGTGGGTCTGTTTCCAACGGCAGTGCAGAGTGGCTAATGCTGAATCTGGGTCCATTTTCTGAGTTTTTGTCCCTTCAACAGCTGCTTGCTCTCAACCCATACTTCAACCCTGTAAGATTTAGTTTCTGATAAGATCAAGGATTTATAAAAAAAAGAAAAAGAAAAAAAAGGCCAGCATTGTCATTATTACCTTGTTATTTTCAGTGTCGGGTGAACTTTTTTTTGTCTCCTCCCTTCCATGTAGCTAGAGGCCCTACAACTCCTTACTCCGGTACAGGATGCAGAGCTGGTGTTGACTTTTCCTACTTCTGTAGAGAAATCCGTCGTCATAAATATGGTTTTTGATTACCTGACTAAGTCTCCTGATGAGACGGACTTTCGCTTGTTCCTTCGCTACCTTGTCTATTACCATTTCCAGGTAAAAAGATATCCCTTTATTCAAAATGTAAACTTTGCACTGCTTGATGAAGGTAATAATCTTTGTTTTCTGTATTTGAAGGGAAAAATACCCTGTTCATCATACAAACTACTGTGAGTTATATATATATTTATGTTGTTTGATATATTGTATATTGATTATTTATACTGTACATAATTATATAAAATGTAAAATTATGATGTTATTTCCACATGTTGCTGTTTTAGGTTTGCCAGAATGGACTTGGCCATTCCTACAGTTTCTCTTGCTGCAGCTTCAGACATCGCGATCACCAAGATGCAGTTATCCTTGTACACACCACCAAGTGAGAAGCACATTGTCGGTAGAATTTTGTAGAAATATTTATGATGTGATATTATAACAATAATTTGAGAAATTTACATTGACTAGCTTTAAGGCTGGAAAAACATCTGAAAATAAATACCCTCGATTTGATGTTGTGGCTACACCATTCAATCAAATGAAAACATTCAGGATCATTTTAGACACATTTCTCCAAATTTCACCTTGATATATTTAGCATTGTTTACTTGGTTCTGATTATCTTAGTGGCTTTACTGAAAACATTACGTTGATGTTGGATAAAGAAATTAAGCTCCATGTTGGTTTTATCACATTTTGGAACTGTCTGTGACAGTCGGTACATTAAAAGTAACTTACTGTACAGTATACATTATGATTTCCTATAGATCACCTGTCTGCAGCTGCATAACGAGCACCTAATTTAGTTTTTGGAAAAGCACTGCAAATTAAAACCACTAGGTGAAAAGCATTTGCACTGAGAATATTAACAGGTGAAAGCTGATTCCTCTGGATTCCCAACAAGTAGTGAGGATCAGGAATCCCATACAGAGATTGAAAATTACTACATGAAAAGTGGTAGTGGTAAAACCAGTCGAGACAAATAGAAGAGGCAGCAATTCCTTGAAGCAGCTATAATCAATATTTTTGTATCCAGGTTTATTATCATACAGTACCTCAACATGAACCTGTCTTTATTTCAATGGTATTATGTCATTATGTATTCTTATCATTGAAATGAGCATTTCAATATGCAAATTCCAAACTATACCATAAACTAATTTGCCTTTGCTTTTATTATAGGTTGTCTCATATACACTTCAGAGGTAATTAAACAGGATTTTCTCTTTTTTTTATATTGTTAGTCTCCTATTTGTTTAATAATAAAAAGACTTATAACCGTCTTAATTTGTTTCTCCCTCAAGTGCAATGTTACCATGACAAACGGTAAGTTGTCTCACAGCTTAAAAAAATCTACAACATGATTCAATATTTTAATGTTAATAATGACCATGAATTCATTTATTGCTATTTTTCACAGAAACAGACATTTGTGTTGGAGTGAACAGGTGTGATTTATAAACTCCTCTCTCTCTCTCTCAAATACATATGTGATATACCATACTATCTGTGTGTAATACAAACATTCTCTCTCTCTCTCTCTCTCTCTCTCTCTCTCTCTCTCTCTCTCTCTCTCTCTCTCTCTCTCTCTCTCTCTCTCTCTCTCTCTCTCTCTCTGTCTCTCTCTCTCTTACTTTGAGCGTTTTAATCTTTCAGTATTAACTGTCCATAAATACTTAAATGTACTGTTATTTTGAAACTACAGCACAGTGCTGCAGCTCCACCTCAGCGGAGGGATGACCAAACGTGTCTGTGACTTTGCTGTTGAGGAATTTGCCTGTACCTCAGTAAGTCACCTAAACATCTCCAGGGGTGTAATGTAACTTAGTACTTTTACTCAAGTACTGTACTTAAGTACAGTAGTTTATAAGGTACTCGTATTTACATTTTATATACTTATATACTTTTTACCCCACTACATTTATTTAAAACTTAATATTACTAGTTAAAAACATATATGTTCATACAATATGCAGTAACATAGCTACTCCTAATCTACCCAGTAGTATACAACATATCTAAAATTTGCTCCATGTTGACAAACTGAAACATTTAAATGCTCTTACATGTATTTGTTAGTGATAAAATCTTCAATCTTGAATTTCCCCTTGGGGATCAATAAAGTATCTATCAATCTATCTATCTATCTATCTATCTATCTATCTATCTATCTATCTATCTATCTATCTATCTATCTATCTATCTATCTATCTAAAAACAGAATAATATAATATTCTATAATAATATTACACTTTTAATGGAGATGTTCTGCATAATAAGTACTTTTAATACTTTAAGTACATTTTGTCAGTACTACTTCTGTACTGTTACTTCAGTAACATTTAGAATTCAGGACTTTTAATGTTGGAGTATTTTTAGGTTGTGTTATTTCTATTTCTTTTACTTAAGTAAAGGATCTTGGACGACAACTTTCCTGAAACTTCTGTTCACCTGTTGTCATTCTGATTCAACATCACACAGCTGTCAACGCTGCAAGCAGCAGATCTGGCAGCGGTGTTGGCATGTAATCGCTCCTCCAACTCCAGCGGCTCGAGACCAGCCTGGAAGCTTCTCCTCTCCAAAGCCTCAAATGTGCTGGATGCAGCTCTGGATCTTCTAACCAACACGGTATGAGTCAGCACTACTCCTCACTTTACCCTTTTCCTCATAAGATCGAGACACTGGATGTTGGTTTGTTTTGTCTTTTAGACTCTGGACCCCAGTAATCCTGCAGTTTCAGTGATTTTAGACTCTATACGAGAAATCCGATTGGACACATTCAGCACGGCCAGCCTCAACGATCCCGCCTTCATCCAGCTGTGGTTCAATCAGCGGCTTCGCCCATTCCTGCTCGCTGTTTCCCCCGATTTCCTCTCATGTCTCAGCACGAAGGGGTTGGACTGCAGCACCTATCAGCACATGTGAGCAGCAGAAAGCCTCTACAACATGAACCGGTGTCGTTTTTTAAGATATTGTCATTAACCAAATGAACCCTCATTTCATTTCAGCGTGCAGATTTTGAGCAGCGTCCAGCCGCGGATGACACTCACCAGGCAGATTTCTGTCTACACACACTTCATCAAGGCTTACCTGACCTCGAATAACACAAGTATGTTCTCACATTTCCATAAAGATGGAGTGTCAAACTCAGTATATACGTATATTATGATACGTAAAAATACGTAGTGTATGTAGTGTAAAAGTGTATAGTACACTTTTCTTTTCAGTTGTTTTCTGTTGCAGTAGAAGTTCAAAATTAAAAGTTAACAGTGGCTAGTCAGGCTGTAAAACTCATTGTACACCTGTAAACAAATACTGCTGGATGAAAAAATGGAGATTATTAGATCCTCACAGAAGGAGCATAATAACCACAGCACATGTCAGTATTGATAAAAAAAGTAATGCTGCACACGGAATCCACACCATAAATGTATTAGCAGGAAAACATTTCTAATAAAAAACTTTTTCACTCTTCATTGGAGCAAAACGCTGTGTATTTCAATAAAGTTGGTGTTTGGGGCCAATGTGAAGGCTTTATTCTTTTCATCAAATTTTTGATTATTATTGAGTGACGCAAAAAATCTAGTATGTTTAGCCTGAGAGTGCCACTGCACTAAAATAATTGGATGTTAAGAATCAAGAAGGAAACAAACTGTGTAGACTGTATAGTTTCTTTATAATTAGCTGAACAATAAGTATTTGTGTTAACATTTAGGAACATTTACTGTAATTGCATTTTGGTTTGTTGACACCACATTTCCTTCCATCAAGTGGGAGACATCGTAGCTGTCAGAAATGTGTCTCCCACTCGTAATTACTACTAGGACTCTTACTTGAATGGCTTTTTCTTTGTAATACATGGCATTAATACAGGCATCCCAGTGGCCTAGTGGTCTAAGATGCCTATCGTGTTATCACAACATCCGAAGTTTGATACATACTGGAAACCTTTGTTGCAGACAACCTCTGCTTTAAAAATAAAGGCAAAATGCAAATAAATAAACAAAAATGTAACATTACCATGCTAAATGTAGCATACTAACATCTAGCAAAAAAAATTTTGTATCATGTTGTCATAATTATGTCGGGGCATCTAGGTATCTATCATGCGCTAAAGTGTTGACAAAGTGGAAAGGTTGATCTGTAGGTGGCACCAGTCTTCAAAGTCAGCACGATTCATCTCTGTGTGTGTGCACCCTCAATGTCTGTGCCAAATGTCATGGCAATCCATAAAATATTTGGCAAGACAAAAATAAATACCTGATGCTATGGATGACCCATAATCCAAAGCATACAGTGACCTGAATTTGTTGTGTGTGTGTGTGTGTGTGTGTGTGTGTGTTTTTTGTTGTTCAGACTCCAGCTGCAGCTCAAACACCAGCAACAGTGGAGAATGGCTGCAGAAGAACTTTGGAGGATTCTCTGTCTTCGCGTCCTTCCAGGACCTGCAGATGATTTATCCCAACTTCATAGCGGTAGGCTACTTATGGTTACATTGTGTCTTGCTGTCATTATGTGATTATATGTGATTATATATGTATTTCTATCTGTGTTTGACCATCTATGTTTGTGTGTGTGTGTGTGTGTGTGTGTGTGTGTGTGTGTGTAACAGATGGAAGCCTTACCGCAGCTGACCATCAGACAGCTGGCTGATGTGTCGGCCACACCCAACCAGCTCACCTCTCCTGACCAGGTTGCCATGGTGATGCAGTATATTCCCAGCCAATTCCTCGCTGACTTCTTTGATGACTTCTCACCTGCTATCCTGGTGAGTGTGCATAAATGAAGTGACATATGCTAATGTGAATATTGTTAATATCTACCTATCTTAGGTAGAAGATATCACAACTCATACATTTGAATGTTGACTTGACATGGGAGAAGCTCCACACCTTCAACAAAATTACACTTCTTACAGTGAAAATAAATTGCTTTACAGAAAAACAGATTTTTACTCTTAAAACTTTCTCTCTGGGGTTGACATATTTTGTCGTTTCTTTTTTCCTGCAGGGTCACGAAGACATGTTGCCCATTGTGGTGAGGTCAGCCATGTTGAAAGTTGTGTTTGATCGGGCAAACCTCTCAGATCCCGCGGTGAGTGATTCAGTTGTGTCGCTGTGGCTCCAAAAACGACTGCCCCCCCTGCTGGTTGACCTGTCACCAGAGCATGTCGCACCGTTCTTCAGAATACTGGCGGGAAGAAACTGCAGTATCGAGCAGCAGGGGTAAGTCTAGAGCCACGAGGACCGAACTGATGATTTATATGACCTGAATCAAGTTTATTTTTAAATTGCATCCTTCCTGGTTTAGAAAAACATTTTAAGACCTCCATAGGATTCCATTCAATGTCAATGATTGTAGCCTAACAGCTTAAATAAAAGTTATTGATTGCATTATTTTTTATTTTATTTTATTTCTTTTATTTCAGTGTTGAAGACCTGAATTCAACAATCTCCTCTCTCAGTGATGTTACACAGAAAGAAATATACAACAACATCGTTCAGATTCTCACAGGTGAAGAAAGCACACTGAAAGTAACACGCAATAGGCCTACTGTAATCACATCACTTTTAAAAGTCATAAAAGTGGTTTAAAATTGTAAAATATAGCCTAATTTAAATTGCACCTCTTCTAAGTTCCAAGTAGTGCAATCGTTTTAGGTTGCAGTACCGCTAATCATTTCACTCATGAACTATTAAGGAGTTTATTATTTTGTAGACTGAATAATGGGAGAATAATGTACCTGTTAATCATTGTAACAATAGGCTTAGATTTATGTATGTTTTATTTCTCTATACATACTAGTGGTGACTGGTTATGTCTATAGTTTTATTATTTATTTGTTTGATTACAATCTCCTCCGTTATGTCAGAGAAGGGTGTAACTCATCTTAACATTAACAGTTTTAGCCAACTGATATACTGTAGTGCTTTGTATTATTTTATTTTCAACACCTTCAAATAGTTTGACAGCCGAACTCTTTCACTCTACCTCATTCTAGAACCGATACCGCTGCAGTGCTACGGTGACAACTACAACCGCAGTTTCTACAGTTTCCTGGAGAGCTCATTCATGGGATTCCAGTTTCCCAACGTCACCACCTTCCTGTCCCTCATGCCTCTCGACAGGGTGCATCAGGTGTGTGTCCAAACAATAATACAGGGGATTAAAAGAAGGATAGTTTCAGTGGTTGGGTTGAAGAATGTGGAGGACTTATTTATTGTCTGCTGCTCCTCTAGCTGGTGAACTCCATACCTCCATCAGATCTTGCAGATTTTCTCCGTCGCCCTGACGTAGTCGACAACGATGCAGAGCTCTGTGTGATCTACAGCAACTACGTCCAGACATCGATGTTCCTAGAGACCGTATGTACCACACACACAAACACAAAGAAATGACAACACACACTGATGATATGATAACATTACTGTATACATTTGCTACAGGAGTCTCTCCCGGAGGTGGTGCGGCGGCCCACCCTGCCTTGCGTCTGGCCCATGGCACTCAGCAGCTCCGAGTGGTCAGAGGTCAACGCCTGGTTTGACCAACGCCTCCCCAGCTATTTGGGCTTCCTCACAAAGAGTCTAATCAGCCCCAATATCACACACAACTCTTCCTGCCTGGCCTTCCAAAAGCTGTATGTGTGGTTTTCACAAGACTTTATGCTCATTTTGCAAATGATTTTTTATATCTTGTCAATTTGGATGTTTTTAAATCTTGTGTTTTGGTTTCAGTGTTTCAGTCCTTGGGGAATATAACTACACTGGTGCAGACTTTACGACACCAGATGTGTTCAACACCATCAGCGCATACCTTACCTCAGGTCAGTCTCCAGAATAAAACAGAGCTTGTCTTTGACAGTGTTGCCAACTCAACTTTCTCGCAAGATTTGGCGACTTAAAAGACCCCCTTAGGGACTTGTTTTACAAAAAAGCTCCAAGATCAGTATCTCAAAATGAATGTGGTAATGTTTTATTGATGCCAAGTTTCTAGTTTCAGAAGGAGAACAAAATGTTCAATTAGCCTCACTTTTTTTCTTCATTTTTTTATTTATTCTGTATTTATCTCCCTGTCTTCCCTCAGTAAAATCCTCCAAGTAATTATTCGTAATTTGTCCTTGTAGCGACGGTGCCAAGATGTTACGACCCCAGCGATCCAGAACTAAACTCCACAGCCTGGTTTGTTGAGTACATCGGCCCTTTCATGTCTTTCCTCACTCTGGAGGATCTTCAGATGTTTGGATCTGCACAGGTACTGAACCTAATTTGTTAAATCTTAAACTACAGGTCAGCTCAGGGATTGAAATTAATTATAAAATAGATGGTTTAATGATGTACAGACCACGTTTTTAGTGTTTAAACCCCCCCTCTCTCCTCTCTGCAGGTTATCCAGGTGTTCACGGTGAACCCTCTGAACATCGCTCTCGTCAACAACTCCGGTTTACCTCTCAACCTCACCAACTACTACACCCAGCTCATTTATCAACAGGACAGCAACTTCAACCCCTTACTGTGAGTCTACACAGCCACAAACCCCTCACACATCAAATAAATATGTGATATACTATACTATCTGTGTGTAAACCAAACATTTTCTCTCTCTCTCTCTCTCTCTCTCTCTCTCTCTCTCTCTCTCTCCATCCAGACTTCCTCTGTTGTGGCGGTGTGTCGCTCCTGGTCCAGCATTCAGCCAGCTAACATCAGAAGAAAGTAATATAGTTCTACAGTACCTGACCACTCTCTGTACAGCCCTGAACCCACAGGTGATAAACACACACAAAAACACACGTACATTAGCAGTTTAGTTTTCTGCTGAGACATACATTTTTCACATATTGCCACTGACAACGTTTTTGATTTTTTTGTCTGTAGGTTGCTGCAGCTTTGGCAGGTAACTTCGGTGACAACATCAATGCTGCGGCCATTACTGCCCTCGGTAGCCAAAGCAGCGGCCTGTCCACCGGTCAGATCAAGATGATAAAGCCTGAGGATCTATATGCTGCCCTCTCCATTCTCAGCAGTGTTACAGACTGGAATGAAGGCCAGGCCAGGGCCATCATCCTGTCTCTGATGTCTTCAGGGGTTATGAAGGTAGTTTTCTGTCTGTCTGTCTGTCTGTCTGTCACTGTATGTTATATTGATTCCAGATCAGAGTTAGGTTGTGTAGGTGGGAACATCAGTCAGAATAAGTCTGTCATCTGTCAAGTCCTTTCTTCCTTTTTTCATCCCACCAGATCAACAGCTCGTCAACGTTGTTCATGCTGGGCTCTCTTGTTGTCAGTGTTCCTGCGGAAATTTTCAGCAGCATCAGTGGCTCCCAGCTGATTACTTCATCCAAAAATCCTTCATTCCTGGGATACGTGCTGTCCGCTCCACAGATCGTCCAGCAGATCTTTGTTACTCAGGTATGACGGCTTCACTTCTGTGACAGGATTTGTATGATAAAGTAATTAAAAACCTTTCAAGTCGAGTCAATTTTATTGATATAGTCCAAGATCACAAATTTGCCCCATATTATATTCCAATTTGTACAACATATGACATCCTCTATCCTTAGACCCTTGATTCAGTTAAGGGAAAAAAACTCAACAAATAAAAACAAACGTGTATTGAGAATAAAAGTGTGAAAGAAAGCAACAGAGGAGGAATCCCTCTTCCAAAACAGACAGACATGCAGTATATGTCATAGATACTGAGTAGACTAAACTAACAATTGCAAAAATACTTCATGGAGAAACAGAATGAAGATATGTGGTAATATAACTGCAAGCATAAACAAAGAATATGGATTAAAGACTTACAGAGTTATGGTTAATTTATGTCCAAAAGACACATTATCAGGGCACTTGGATCACTTCAGTCCCCCACTTTTGTTACATTAGGGCAAAAATAAAGTATTAAAATTAGGGCTGTCAAACGATAAAAATGTTTTAATCGCGATTAATCGCTGAATTTCTATAGTTAATCGCGATTAATCGCATGTTTTATCACGTGATTAAAATCCTATTATTTTGCATTTCAGAACTGTTTTTAATTATAAGCAATTCTTACCAGGGTATCTTGATTGGGAATCAAAGGAATGCAAAGAAAGTTACTTTAGGATTTGTATTTGTTTATTATTTATTTACTCAAAAATCAAATGAACTAAGTTAATATGTAAGGAGCATTATAATTATTTGAGATTGTGTTCACCTTGCCCACCTAGCATAAAAAACAATATAGTAAAGTAACGAAAAGACTAAATAAAATGGGCTGGATGTAGATACACAAAGACAAAGACACATGCTAACGTACCTTATTAAGCAGGGATGTAATGTACAGTGAATCGGTAAAAATTCAATGTAAATCGGTAAAGATTACAACTGGTTGAGATAAAAAAAACTAAAAATCATTTAACTTACCTCCCAAAACCTCACCCAGATCGTATCAGTGAACAGCAACAGTGACACGATCATACAGAACGTTCCAGATGAAATGGCCACTCAGATCCCTCGTGCTCTGCTGCTGGGCTTCTCAAATAACGGCAGCGTTATCACCACACTCAACCAGAAGACATGGAAACCACAGCAGGTAGGGGGGGACACACCACTGAAACACACATGTTTGTACTGAGCACCCCTGCTGTAGTTACAAACTACTGTATGTATTTTTGTACTTTTTAGGTTGAGTTGTTCTTTGAAAATATCGCTGTGGAATCTGCGACCACAGTACTGGGAAGTCCCAACAAGTGAGCGCTTCAGAAAATTTGAATAAAGCGAGAGTTTTCACAAAATTTCAGTATGGAACTAACATACTGTGTGTATGTGTTTGTGTGTGTGTGTGTGTGTGTGTGTGTGTGTGTGTGTGTGTGTGTGTGTGTGTGTGTGTGTGTGTGTGTAGTTTGTCATCCTCTTTGCTGCAAGGGTTCACGTGCACCGGAGTGAGGAATGTTGAAAAGGTGCAGATCAAGAAGCTGATTAAAGCCTGCCGGAGGAAAGGCAGGAAGAAGGTCCCATTGGTCGAGACTCAGGTGAGAGGGCAGGACAGTGCGTTAAAAAGTGACAACATGTTTACGTCACTATACTGTATGTGGTGTAGACATAATTTCTTTTTCACTCTTTAACCAAATATGCTGTTTTTTCAACTCAGCATCTTTTCACATACAAATCACAGCTTAGTGTAAAAATAAAGGAGATATATACTAAACGATTCAAAGTTTCTGCTTGTCTCACCAACAGCTGACCTGCATGTATAACTACATTAAAAATGACTCAGATGCCACCAGCTTCGACCTCTATCCTCCTGACGTGCTGCTGTACTATGAGTGAGTTTAGACCGAAGTTAAAAACAGGTTTGTTATAAAAACATGGCTGTCAGAACAGTTTTAATGTCTCTCTGTCTCTCTACAGTTACTCCCTGGTGCTACAGGCCAGCTGCAGGTTCTATTTTCAAGAGCTGGCAGAAGCAGACTTCTCCGTCTTCTCCTCCGTCCTCAGCTACAAACTGACCGCTCTGTTTGCTAATGCCAGGAGCTGCCTGGTGAGTCCCCAAACAACAGAAGAACACATACATCTCAAATGTTCCCAAGTTAAGTACTATTAGAGCCCATTGAGCTCAATTTAAGCTGGCTTTATCAGAAACCGCCTAGTGTTGAATAAACTAAACCCATTTTCTTAAAGAAGGAACCTTTGGACTAAATAAAGGTTTAAATTAAATCTCCTGGGAGGCAGATTTACTTTTGATTGTTGCTGTCTGTCCGTGGAAACCCATGAATTATTTGAAGAATAAGAATGAAGACTAAAGAGCAGCAACAAGAGCGCCACCAAAGAGCAACTAATATTTTTTGATAAAATGGCAAGGAAATGGCAATTTTTTCCATTGACTTTTACCATCTGTTTCAACTTTTTCTTTTTCTTTTTGTGCTCCAATCTGATCTTTAATTCAACGTACAAGGACTACCATTACTCTTAAATCAGTCTAGGACATGGAGTGCCTGGGTAGCTGAATGGTTACGGTGCATGCCACGTAACTGCAACAACCCTAGTTTGATTCCAGCCGTGGGACCTTTGTTACATGCGTTACATGTCATACACCTCTCTCTCTCTCTTCTATTTCCATTTCTACAATTTAATCTGTCCAATAAGATGAAAAATGCCTGAAGAAATAAATACTTATTGTCCAGGATTCCATAGTTAAGAAGTGACTGATATGAATTCAAGATGTGTTTCAGAAAGCCACTTTTGAAGACATTATTATTCTATTAATTTGTTTGACTAAGCTCAGGGTACAGACTAAATTGTACCCTGAGCATTATAAATTATTAAAAATAAATGTCAGAGTGTACATCACAGTGTAAAAGCAAAAGTCTAAATGTCAATCTACAGGTAACCAAATCCAGATGTGCAGTACTTCTGTTCTTTTAATATAATATAATATATCAATATGTTATTAATTTCTGTTCTTACTCGTTTCATTTTCTAAGGGTATAACAAACACAACATTGACTGCAGATACTATATCGGTGTTGGGAAACATGTGCTGCACTTTGGATGGTACCTACATCGAGAACTCTGACCCGTCCATTTTAGAAAAACTCAAGAATTGCCCGGACCTCACCAACGCTCAGGCGACTGCTGTTGAAGCTCTTCTGCAGAGCGGGAAAACACAGTATGGGTACGTCAACAGCAGCAATATGTCTATTATCAGTTTTCTTATCCTCATAAAACCTCTTTATTGTATGTCCTTGTAGTATCAGCAGATTTCTTAAAATATCCCCTTAGTTTCCTTTGTTTCTTTCCAAAATCGATCAAAACAGAAAACAATTCAAACAAAAAAAATAAATGTTAATTTCAGTTTGATTCACTCTTCGTTTTTCAATAACCAGAGCTCCATCAACATGGGACTACCAGACTCTGAAGAACCTCGGGATGTTACCGCTGTACTTGACCTCAACCTTCTACAGTAACTTTGACAAAGTGAGTAACAAACATGAATAAATGCATTTAGCAGAAAAGCTCAGCGGCATTACTTCACCTGTTTGGTGTTGGAATGAGGTCGGTGATGTTAGTTTTTGTGTTCCGCGAGCAGAAAACAAAGCAGATGTTCTTGGAGTACTTCCTCAAAGTTATTGCGAGCAACCGAGTGGACATACAGAAGAAGGGGAGAATGATGGAAGAAATAAGAAAGTCCAATAGAAACCAAGTCAAGTCAAAGCGATCTATCGGTGAGTCTCCTTCCTTGAGCTGCTATTTTTGTCTTCATGAATTGATTATTTTAACTTTTTTTTTTTCCTCCTGTGTTTTTAGTAAACGGGTGCACAGTTGGAACGATCACCCAGGTGACCATCAGCGATGAGACGTTCCCCTTCAACTATGACGACATAACTCAGTTCAACTGCTGCCTCAGCGCCTCGACTGTGAAGGACAACTTGGCAGCCATCACTATGAAGGTGGACCAGGTGGAATACCTCCAGATTGTTCTCAGCAAGTTGCGAGAGGTAGGTGATGGGAAGATGTGATTGGTTTGTAAATGGCTTTTTAAACAGAGCAAAACAAGTTGAGGCTTGTTGTTGATGGTTAAGTCAATTTTATTAAAGGAGTAGTTCCCCCTAAAAAGAATATACATTAAACTCAGCAGGTCATTTTGTCTATTTACAGATAAACTCCACAGAGAACTTTAAACAAATAACTGACTGATTCTCTGCTGCATGATGATTCTCAAATATTTTTAGGCTTATGCTGCCAACTCCACAATCCCAGAAGATCAGGTTCAGGTCCTAGGCCCAGCGTCCCGTGTGGCATCTATTAGTGACATCAACCTGTGGGCTATCACTCAGATCGACACACTCTCTGCTTTGATGGACCCGTCCAACGGGCCGTGGGACCCAAGTATGGTGAGCAAACCAAGTAAACAAGTGTGTTGTTATGTGTGTGTGTGTGTGTGTGTGTGTGTGTGTGTGTGTGTGTCTGTGTGTGTGTGTGTGTGTGCTTGTGTGTTCTCATGAATTAATGTTTTTTCTCATCGTCCAGGCTAAGGCCATCATCTCTAAGTATCTGAGTAATGAAGGGAACACACTGGGCAGTGCTGAGCTCAGTGCCATCGGAGGAGCCAACCTTTGCTCCCTGGACGTTGAAGTTTTGAAGAACATTTCCCAACAAAGCCTTAAGTAAGAAATCAGGGGTGTGTGTGTGTGTGTGTGTGTGTGTGTGTGTGTGTGTGTGTGTGTGCGTGTTTGTGTGTGTGTGTGGAGCTTATTATGACATGACAGTGTTTACCATGAGTTCCCAGTTTAATTGAACGTTCATAAAAAAAAATTGTTTGATAGTGGAGGTTAAGGTAATCGCAACTTTGTAAATGCTAAATCCTGCCTTTATATCAATCCAGCAAATAACAAATTATGATGAATGCCTACTCATTTTTTACTCTGTGTGTTTGTGTCTCGTTGCAGAGAGGCTGACGCCCTGATGGTGTCCAACTGCACCACGGAGAAAAAGGAAGTACTGTTCACCATTGCCACACAAGCATTTGCCACAATGACCCGCTCAACTGTCCCTGTTTCCTCCTACCAGCTCACACAACCTTTCATCGGTAGGCAAACAGACCCACACACACATCTATAGGGTGGTGATGGTGCAGTGGATATGACACGTGACTTTGGTGTTGGAGACCAGGGTTTGATTCCCACTGTGATACATCAACCAATGTGTCCCTGAGCAAGACACTTAACCCCTAGTTGCTCCAGAGGTGTGTGACCTCTGACATACAGTGTTGGGGAGTAATGGAATACATGTAACGGTGTTACGTATTCAGAATACAAATTATGAGTAACTGTATTCCGTTACAGTTACAATTTAAATAGTTGGTATTTAGAATACAGTTACATTGTTAAAATCAATGGATTACATGACAATACTTCTCCGTTTCACGAGTTTATTCACTCTGAATAAATTAAGGCAACTTAATGCATTTTCCAGAAGCCCCGATATGAAATAGAAAAAAATAGCTATTTGCGTGATCAGTCACAATGGAGTCGGAACCGGCACGACAGAGCCAGGGCAGCTATAAGTTTCTATCTTGGAAATTCAAACAGCATTTCACATTAAAGAACGAACAGGGAGAATGAAATACAGCTAACTGTGCCGTGCAGCCTCTGCTTGCTAGCAACCAACCTCCTTTCAGCTCCAAATTACTCCACTTTCAACCTGAAGAAGCATCTTAAAGTAAGTTATTTTTTTAATTAGCCAAGGATAGTCGTCTGCTGTAGTTTTACTGGTCACCTTGCTATTTTAACATTGACGTGCGACTTTACATTCTCCTAGGTGCTGATTTACTAGCTCCAGAGCCGTTTAAAGACTATAGCCCCGTTTGACATGCTAACTAACGTTAGCTAAAATTAGCTTGTGGAAGCTTAGACTGCAGTTCGATTTTTGTAGTAGGCTATGCAGTTCGGGACCAATACAATAATCTATCTGCTTGTTCAGGTACACATTCAGCTAGCTGGAATAAAAAGAACACACCATTATAGGCCTGTTTAGTAAGCTGGATGTGATAGCCGCATTCCTACACTTATAAAACGCAATTCAATGTGGAAGTAATCTTGAAGTAATCCAAGTATTCAGAATACGTTACTCAGATTGAGTAACATAACGGAATACGTTACAAATTACATTTGTGGGCATGTATTCTGTATTCTGTAACGAAATATGTTTTGAAAGTATCCTTCCCAACACTGCTGACATATATAGCAATTGTAAGTTGCTTTGGACAAAAGCGTCAGCTAAATGACATGTAATGTAATAATAATAATCTATACTGCATGCAGAGAAACAACACAGTTGACACTGTTTATTTCTTTCCCGGCCTGCAGGGGGTGCATCTCTAGACTATGTCCGAAGTTTGGTGCCCTCCAACATCAACATGGACATGGCTACCTTCACCAGTCTGGATCCGAACGTTGTACTGGTCAGTTACTTTGTGTGTGTGTGTGTGTGTGTGTGTGTGTGTGTGTGTGTGTGTGTGTGTGTGTGTGTGTGTGTTTGGCAGCCGTAATTGAACTTCTTCCATTTTAGCAGTGTTGCGAGTTCTGCATTTATTCATGTGTGTAATACCTTGTCAAAGTTATCATAGAAGGTTGACTACACTTGGACAAATGCTGTTACCTGGACTCTTAGTTGTGGCTGTGTCCAACATAACTGGTATTTATTTATTTTTATGCTCCACTGGATTAAAAAACAAACAAATCCTTTCTCTGCTGTGTTGTACCTAGAACCTGACTGTTAGTGACGTGCAAGGTCTGCTTGGCTCCAACGTGGCTGATTTAAAGTCCTATGAAAACCAAACGCTGGTACAGAACTGGATCACCAGGCAGTCCCAGACACAGCTCAACACACTGGGAGTGGGGCTTGTGGGAGGCAGAGTCGCCTCTACAGCCACCACCATCTCTCCGACAACCACCACCGGCTCCGCAACCATCACCAACTCTCCGACAACCACCACCGGCTCCGCAACCATCACCAACTCTCAGACAACCACCACCGGCTCCCCAACCATCACCAACTCTCAGACAACCACCACCAGCTCCCCAACCACCACCAACTCTCAGACAACCACCACGGGCTCCCCAACCACCACCAACTCTCAGACAACCACCACGGGCTCCCCAACCACCACCAACTCTCAGACAACCACCACGGGCTCCCAAACCACCACCAACTCTCAGACAACCACCACGGGCTCCCCAACCACCACCAACTCTCAGACAACCACCACGGGCTCCCCAACCACCACCAACTCTCAGACAACCACCACCGGCTCCCCAACCATCACCAACTCTCAGACAACCACCACCAGCTCCCCAACCGCCACCAACCACCAGCTCCCCAACCGCCACCAACTCTCAGACAACCACCACCGGCTCCCCAACCATCACCAACTCTCAGACAACCACCACCAGCTCCCCAACCGCCACCAACTCTCAGACAACCACCACCGGCTCCCCAACCATCACCAACTCTCCGACCACCAGCTCCCCAACCATCAGCTCCACTACTAAAACCACCAGTAGCAACACCACCACAGGTGAGCATTGAAAAAGAAGTTTGATTAATTTCCATGTCTTCTACATGGATCATCAGCTGGAGAAAATGCTGAGTCATTGCCAACATTTACTCAAGTAGTGTACTTAAGTACAAATGTTAAGGTACTTGTACTTTACTTGAGTCTTTTCTTTTCATGCCATAATATTATACTTTCTACTCCACTAGCAGCTTTAGTTACTAATTACTATACAAATTAAGATTTTTGCGCACAAAACACACATTTATTAAATACAATGTTTTATTATAAATCAAATTCCCCAACAATATAACGGCCTACAAGTACAGCTGAAATCATAGCCGATTAATCACTTACGGTAGTTGATTGACAGAACTGTTTTGATTGTTTCTGGGCTGTTTACAGAGACTGCGTTTTTTTACAGTGTGTTCAGTGGACAGGAAGCTAGCGGATAGTGAGGAGATGTTTGCTGTATGTGACAATGTTGTAGCCTAAAAAAACGTGTGAAATCATTTAGAGCACCTTTAAGTAAAGGACCTGAATACTTCTTCCACCACTGGATATCATTAATGATATTGGAAGTATTAATCATTTTTGCATCATTACTTTCAATGAAAAATATATTTCTATGATCATGGTGTGCTTTTTGCAGGATCTGTACCACACAACGATTTTTCTATGTTTAACAGGCGTTAATTGCTCTCGTTATGCATCCATGGCTGATTCAGGGGAGGCACTTTTAAAAGTTTTCTTGATAAAATTCTTTTATGCAGAAGCTTCAGAAGAACACCTTTTATATCATCATGAAACGCCAATGACAATTTGTGATCTTAGTTAAACATTTGATTAATATATATATATACATATATAGAAATTGGATATATTATTACAGTGTTATCGCTAAAGTGAGTTTGTGTGTGTGTGTTTCAGGTAACAATGGTGCCCACATCCGAGCAGATGGCGGCTTCTCCTTCCTTGTTCTTGCGGTCCTCATTGCTTCTCTTGTATGAAGAAACGCATGGCTGATTATTGTAGTGGATACATATATATACCTGCAAACTCAGAAGGGCTGAAAAAGGTGACACATTATATATATATATATATATATATATATATATATATATATATATATATATATATATATATATATATATATATATATATTAGGGCTGTCAAAATAACGCGTTCATTTGAGAAAAAATAAAAAAATAACGCTGATTAATCCATTCCATATTGACGTTTGACCCGGAGCCGTTCTAGCCACCATTCGACTGTAAAATGAAGGAGGGAGACGAGAATGTGCTGCCTGGATCATTGATTGGAACATTTAGCTACTTGTTACTTCTTCCTGCCAACCCTGGCTACTGAAATCTGGTGCCCCTGATATGTCTGCTCTTCTCTCTGATGCTCTGAAACGGCCGATACAGGCAACACAAACACCGCTGCACGGGACGCTAGTTAACACTATACTGGACAGCAGCTAACGTTAGCCTACCGCTAGCTAGTAGCTGGATTAAACACTGTTAAAATGCTGACAGCTAACGCTAAACAGTGTAAAGTTTGACTGTGTTTTACTGTAGAGGATTCAACACCGGTATGTAACAATCTGCTAGCCTGACAAACCGGCTGCCACTAGGGTGCGTCTAGATTTCTAGACTAACAATCTGCAGCTGCCGTCGTAAAAACAACACAGACGGTGCGTTCAATGAAACTGGTAAACTACAGCCTTGTGGTGCATTTGAAGTTATTGTAAATGTCATTTTCCCATCTGGTGGTTGTTTTTGTCGTTCAACAGCAATTTACTAGTGAAATAAGTTATTGTTATAGATTATTATCAAATCATTTAATTTTGACCATATTGCCTTAGCAATAAAAAAGCCCTTATTTAATTTCACCGACTGTTGTTTAGTACCCTTCTTTTTTTTTTTTTTTTTTTTACGTTCTTAAAAAGTATCGGTTCAGGCACCGTTAATTATGTATGCGATTAATTTTGATTAATTAATCACAGAGTATGTAATTAATTCGATTACATTTTTAATCGATTGACAACCCTAATATATATATATATATACAGTATATATATATATAATGTGACCTCATGCTGCATTGCTTACTGTGGAGAAAATATGAAATGTGTTTAACAATATATTAGATGTAAATAATGTATTCATGATTAGCAGATCCTTCAGCAGCAAGTATACTCTGAAACCTTTTCACACTTTGCTTTTAGGCTCATATTTTTAGTTCCTGGTGGTTCAGTTGTTTTAATTATTAAAATGAAGGTTTAACAGAAAAGGTGACAGTTTGTGTTACTGTGTAATCCTGTGTAACTTTTAGATAGCACTTTCTTCAGGCTTACCTTGAAAATGAACGTCATGCCTGGAGCTGTATGAGATTATCAATAAATGCATATTTTATATCACAATCATTAAAACGCACCCCTTTTATGGTCACATGCATCATTTTATCTGTGCAGTAAAACTAACGCCAACAACAAATTTAGTTACTAAATGATCATGAACAGCCAATAAAAGTAAGCCTTAGCTACAAATAAGTGAACACCATCTGTTTCTCCAGTCTAACTTTGTAAAACTCTAAAGGCAGCAAATAACAAGACATACAACAGTGTTAGTGGCAAGCTTTATTACTGGAAGATTCTGTATAATTAAATTTTCTGAATACAACAGTGGTTCGTTCAGGAGGAAACTGCAGTCTGGTGTACGGATGGTTGTGTTGGAAGTTTAACCCTAAGAAAGGCACCACGTCAGTTGAGGCTGCAACAAACAATTATTTTCAGTATCACATAATCTGATCATTACATATAAAAAAAAATATTGAATCGAGCAGATTACCTTTGGACTGGCTGGGCTAACGTTAACGGCTGAAGTCGTGGCTAGAAGACTAATGGCTAACAGTTAGAAGAGAACGGTATACAATTCTATATCACACACTCACCATTCTCTTGAAAGACTGAGCTCGCTCTTCTTAAGGTCCATGCTCCGATGCATCCATACGTTCAGATGGTCTTCATGTTGTATAAGTAATTTAGCGAGGACAGGATATGATACCCATAAAATAGGGTGTTTACTGTAGCATGTTAAACGGACCTGCTGCTGGGAGAGGTTTGTTTAGATGACAACTAAAACAATGATTAACAATTAAATGTTTCTGAAATGTATTAGTTGTATGAAACACAAAGTTAGCTAAAACAGACTGACAGACACACAAACAAATTTCAACAACGTATTTCTGTCGTTTAGGTTGGGCCATTGCAGCTGACAATACAATTCAATTCAATTTTATTTATAGTATCAAATCATAACACGAGTTATCTCAAGACACTTTACAGATAGAGTAGGCCTAGACCACACTATAATTTACAAAGCCCCAAAAATTACAGTAATTTCCTCAAGAGCAAGCAGTAGCGAGGAAAAACTCCCTCTTGGGAAGAAACCTCGTACAGACCAAGGCTCTTGGTAGACGGTGTCTGACGGTGCCGGTTGGGGATGCGATGAACAGTGGCAGTAATAGTCAATTCCATTATTAATAGCCATTAATAATGGAACAGTGACTTCAAATGGTAGTCGTAGTAGTTCATGTCATATCAGTGCTCTGCAAGGCGTTACAGGATGTAGCGTGGCCCAGCAGAGCATGGATGGATGTAGCAGGAAGCAGCAGGGTTCAGCAGGACGCAGCATGACATTGCAGGGCACCTCAGAGCTTAGCAGGGAGTGGAGCAGGACCACGGCGACAGCTGCAACCAAGATCTTGGTGCCAACGTTCTCCAAGGAAATACGCTGGGTGAAAAAACATCCTCCATAAGGACTCCGGGGAGTAAACTCCCCAAAAGCTAGGATTAATAACAAGCATTTCTGGGACGGGATGCACACAAATGGTAATAGAAAGGGAGAGGAGAGAGCAGCTCAGTGTGTCAAAGGAAGGAAGTCCCCCGACAGTCTAGAACTACAGTCTAGAGACAGGTCATAAGGAGAGGTAGCCTGTTCGGGCTTGAAACTCTCCCCTGCCGGATCGGGCTGTGCTGGCCTGCCTCCCTCTACTTTTGTTATATTATTAATCTAACGACTATGAAGAGAAGCATGTGGGCCTGGTTAGGCGGACGCTGCAACTCCTCACTCCCTAACTATAAGCTTTATCAAATAGGAGAGTTTTAAGTTCATTCTTAAATGCGATGACAGTTTTGGCCCACCAAACCCAGATTGGGAGCTGGTTCCATAGGAGAGGAGCCTGATAACTGAAGGCTCTGGCTCCCATTCTTCTTTTAGAGACTCTAGGTACCACAAGTAACTCTGCATTCTGGGAGCGCAGTGCTCTAGTGGGACAATAAGGTATTAGGAGCTCTTCTAAATATGATGGTGCTTGACCATTTAGAGCTTTGTAGGTCAGGAGAAGGATTTTAAATTTAAAAAATCCTGGATTTTACAGGAAGCCAATGCAGAGAAGCTAATACAGGAGAAATATGATCTCTTTTCTTAGTTCTTGTGAGAACACGTGCTGCAGCATTCTGGATCAGCTGGAGAGTCTTAAGGGATTTATTTGAGCAACCTGACAGTAGGGAATTACAATAGTCCAGCCTGGAAGTAACGAATGGATGGACTAGTTTTTCAGCATCGTTTTGAGACAGGATATTCCTAATTTTGGTAATGTTACGAAGATGAAAAAAGGCTGTTCTTGAGGTTTGTTTTAGATGGGCGTTAAAGGATATATCCTGATTACAAATAACCCCTAGATTTCTGACAGTAGTGCTGGTGGCCAGGGCAATACCATCCAGAGTAGCTATGTCTTTAGATAATGAGGTTCGGAGGTGTTTAGGGCCCAGCACAATAACTTCAGTTTTGTTAGGGTTTAACATCAGAAAATTATGGGTCATCCAGGATTTTATATCTTTAATGCACGCTTGAAGTTTAGCTAGCTGACTGGTTTCGTCTGGTTTGATTGACAAGTATAATTGGGTGTCATCCGCATAACAGTGAAAGTTAATTGAGTGTTTCCTAATAATATTACCAAGAGGAAGCATATGTAAGGAGAATAGAATAGGTCCAAGCACTGAGCCTTGTGGAACGCCATGGCTAACTTTAGCGTACTTGGAGGATTTATCATTAACATTAACAAATTGAGATTGATCAGAGAAATAGGACTTAAACCAGCTTAGAGCATTTCCTTTAATGCCAACTAAATGTTCCAATCTCTGTAACAGGATTGTATGGTCAATAGTGTCGAATGCAGCACTAAGATCTAGTAAAACAAGTCCTTTGTCTGCAGCAGTTAGAAGATCGTTAGTAATTTTCACCAGTGCCGTCTCTGTGCTATGATTCTTTCTAAATCCTTATTGAAAGTCATCAAATAAACTATTTATGTAAAAAAACACATAGTTGGTTAGCGACTACCTTCTCAAGGATCTTGGAGAGAAATGGAAGGTTAGATATAGGTCTATAGTTTGCTAAGACCTCAGGATCGAGGGTGGGTTTTTTCAGAAGAGGTTTTATCACAGCTATTTTAAATGACTGCTGTACATAACCTGTTAATACGGACATATTGATCATATCTAGTAATGAAGTGTTAACCACGGGTAACGCTTCTTTGAGTAGTCTCGTTGGGATGGGGTCTAAGAGATAGGTAGATGGCTTAGCTGAGGATATCTTTAACATTAATTGTTGAAGGTATATAGGATAAAAGCAGTCTAAGTATATGTCGGGAATAGTCGTTCTTTCTAGCGTTCCTGCGTTTAAAGGTGAACCATTAGAAGTTGAGGGCAAAAGGTGATAGATTTTATCTCTAATTGTTATAATTTTATCGTTAAAGAAGCTCATGAAGTCATCACTACTCAGAGCTAGAGGAATAGATGGCTCAGTAGAGCTGTGGCTATCTGTCAGCCTGGCTACAGTGCTGAAAAGAAACCTTGGAATGTTCTTATTTTCTTCTATTAGTGATGAGTAATAGTCTGATCTGGCCTTTCTTAGGGCCTTCCTATAGGTTTTGAGACTTTCTTGCCAATCCAAACGAGATTCTTCCACTTTGGTGGAACGCCATTTACTTTCGAGGTTTCGCAAGATTTGTTTTAATTTGCGAGTTTGGGAGTTATACCAGGGTGCTAGTTTCCTTTGCTTCATCATCTTCTTTTTGAGGGGAGCAACGGAGTCTAAAGTTGTCCATAGGCAGGTCGTAGCACTGTCTACAAATGTATACATTTGAGAGGGACTGAGGTTAACATAAAGGTCCTCTGTTATGTTAAGGCATGACATAGAGTCAAATGCTGTTGGAATATCTTCCTTAAATTTAGCTATAGCACTGTCAGATAGGCATCTAGTGTAGAAGCTTTTATCTAATTTAGTATAGTCAGGGAGTAAGAATTCGAAAGTAATTAAAGAATGATCTGATAATACCGAAATCTGCGGAAATATTATTAAATCCTCAATTTCAATACCATATGCCAGCATAAGGTCGAGGGTGTGGTTAAAACAGTGCGTCGCCTTGTGCACACCGATTGAATCTAATAATGAGTTGAAAGCAGTACTAAGGCTATCATTGTCAACGTCCACATGGATATTAAAATCACCCACAATAAGTACTTTGTCTGATTTAAGGACTAAACATGATACAAATTCAGATAAAAATTCAGAATACGGACCTGGAGCCCTGTAAATAACAATGAATATAATTGCCTGTAATGTTTTCAATTTTGGATGTTGAAGATTAAAGTGATGGTTCGGAGTAATTTCACCCTAGGGTCCTTTGCACCATGACCTCGAGCCAAACACCTCCCCTAGAAGCTTTTTTCACCTGGGTCGAACATTGGGAGAGTTAGCTTAGAGTAGCGTTATCAGCTGAATAGCTTAGCGCAGGGGCTAATGGATCCGAAGTGTCTCTTAACATTACCCCACTAATAATGCCCGAAATGATACAAAATGTCTACAAATAGGTTATGCACTCATAAAATTATGGATTGTAAAGTTTGTAGGTACACCAGAAGTTTATGTAAATAACACTTGCCTGCTGGCTTCTGCTCTCTGCTGTTGTTGTTGCTGCTGTAAGACGAGTGCTTAGGGATGTCTACAAATTACAACACCGAAAAGAGATGCAACAAAAATATTTATTAATTTAACTTATTTTTTAAAGTAAGTGCTGTAGAATAACTAGCAAGAGACAAGTTATAATTGAGGTAAGTTTGGAGACATTAGCCCCTGCGCTAAGCTATTCAGCTGATAACGCTACTCTACGCTAACTCTCCCAATGTTCGACCCAGGGGAAAAAAGCTTCTGTGGGAGTGTTTGGCTCGAGGTCATGGTGCAAAGGACCCTAGGGTGAAATTACTCCGAACCATCACTTTAAGAACAAGACTCTCAAATGAGTTATAATTTAGTTTAGGTTTTGGATTAATTAACAGGCAATCAAAGATGGCCGCAACTCCCCCTCCTCGGCCTGAGCCTCTAGGAATTTGAGTATTAATATGACTGGGAGGAGTGGCTTCATTTAGACTAACATAGTCTTCTATGTTCTAACGCTACGCTAACGCTACGCTTCCCTCGGACAGTCACCCACTCGCCCGGCTGCTCGGGGTCTGCATGGGGACAGCTAGCAGAAGCTACAGAAGCTACAGTATGTTGGCCCGCATCAACTACGTGGCGCTGGCTAGCTACGGAAGCATGCGCTTCTGATTCCATGATGCGGAGCCGTGCCTCAAACTCACTAAGCCTTGTGTTAAGAAATTCTAAAGAACGTGTTCGTTTGATTTCTGAGGAGGAAGGAGAGGCTTGGGTCGAATTGAAAGATTAAGCAAAAGGTTTAATAAAACAGCATGATGAAAACGACATGACAAAACGCAATCCAACATAAAAGATGAAACACTGCCAGCAGTGGACTGCAAGATATGCTTCCCCTGTGGGGTGACAGTTTGCAGTCAATGAGTCTTCTCCAATATGCTAAATGTCAGACAAGACCTGATGATTCTTTAGAAGCTTGAGTTTGGGGTGAGGCACACAAATGCTAATTAGTGTGGTGTGATAGTGTAGTGTTCATTTAACTAAAAGTATATATTTTTTCAGACATCACCAATGGTTTAGCTTTTTACATCCTAACAGTCCACCCTTTCAACCTTAAAAAGGTGTGAATATTACTATAAATGTTATTGAAAACAATGTCATTTACATAAACATAAAAATATAATAAAATAAAACATTAGCAAAATGAAGTTGATTTATACAAGAAATTATTGTCCTTCTCTGACCTCATCTTATCTGACACCTCAACTTATCTCAAAAAGGTTATTTCTCTATGACAAATTATATTGAGGAAAAAACAGATACACTTAGAAAAGAATGAAAGAATAAAAATCAACAAAACAAAAAATAGTGTAAGAAGATTAGCTACAGTGAGATCAGAATGCATAACAATGCAATTAATGTATCCTCATGTGCCTGTTATTTATCATTTTAAGTGAAAAACAAACCAATTTTGAGTCAAGATGCACAAAAATGCCAAATATGCATTTACTAAATTATCCATTGAAAACCCCCTAAGAATCTTAAATTCTTTTTGTTACAATTTTAGCTAATTTTATATTGCTTAAAACAGCTCAATTTATTTCTCCATACTGCTAAATTTATCTCCACCCCCCATTGGACTCTCTTCACAGGTAGGATGGGGGAGTTGCATCAATAAGTGTAAATTCAAACAAAGGCACCTTTTGTCTTTGATGGCTATCAGTTTCATGAGTGTGACTTAAAGAATATGTGAAAAAACAGGCACAATCCTACTCGAAACAAAAACCCAAAATAAAATAAAAATAACAGATGATTCAAAATGAAATGCACTTATTTTAAAAATGAAATGCACTTATCTTAAAAAATAAATGCACTTATCTCAACTACCTGAAACACTGAGCAACAAACATTTTCAACTGCTAGCTGCTCATTCATGCATTCACTGAGAAACTCCATTCAAACTTTAAAACATTCCACATCTTTCATACGTTCAGGGTGGGCACCCATTCTTCAAAGACTAGACTAGATTAATCCATTTCCCCTTTTTTCAGTCAGTCTCACTGATCCACCCTTTTCCACAAAAATCAAAACTAGCCATCCATAGCTTTTTAAACATATCGTACAGAAAGTGTACTATCCAGTTCTACCTAATGGAGCCGCTGTTCGTTCTGCCACCCAGAGGATGGAATCCTCAATGCTATCAATTCAACACAAACGAATATCCACAATTAATCCACAACCACACTGCGCCTGTAACCTCACACGTCCACAAACCCCACCGCTGAGCTGCGTGCTCTCAATTTAAACAAAACAATCTTATTTACAATGAAGTTATAAAACACACACACTGCGCGAGTCGCTGCCGCAGACTCAAATCCAAACACAATTCTATTTCAGAAATATTTACAGTAGGCCTCTGTACAATTTTCCTAAGTGTTTCACACAATTCAATTATACTTATTATTAAATAGATTTTTCTATTTCCATGCTATGGTCACGAGAAAAAACTGAGATGTCCTCCCATGGCGCTTTACGCTTGTCGTCACTCAACGTCACCTTTACCAGGTCCTATACCTCATCTAACAGCTGTTAAGCTGGCTTTTAAAAAAAAGTCGTAATCTTTCCTCTGTGCCTCACAGAGACTAATTCTCTTTCACCGCCCTTGCGGTCTTTTTAAATAAAATTTAACAGGCGTAACAAGGTCTGCTTTTTCAAGAACTCATAAATTTAAATTGTATACAGGTTTTACTAGGTCGACTTTTTGATGAACTCATAAATTTTAAATTTATACAAGTAAAACCAGGTCGACTTTTTCACAAACTTTCTAATATGCAGGCGGCTCAAACTCTTATTCTACGGGTCTCTCGCCCCGGTCGGCTACTGTGCACTTAATACCATGGACCCTCTTTCAGGCTTTTTAAGCTTAACACATACAAATCACACACAATCACATACATTGCCTTTGACTTATTGTTTTCAACGTAGTTCTCAATTGGGCATTACTTTATTATTAGTTTTACAGATTTTAATAGACTTACCAGTTGATGCTGCTGCTCTCTCCCACTAAACCTAAATTAACTATTGCAGATTTTGATAAAAACAGGTTCTGGTTCACCTTTCAATTTCAGGCCCTGTGTGAGAGATCAGCAGACACCAGCTCCTTTTTTCAGTTTGCCTTTTTCCTTTCGTCCTCCAAAAATCACATCGGGGTCACCAATTGTTAAGAAATTCTAAAGAACGTGTTTGTTTGATTTCTGAGGAGGAAGGAGAGGCTTGGGTCGAATTGAAAGATTAAGCAAAAGGTTTAATAAAACAGCATGATGAAAACAACATGACAAAACGCAATCAAACATAAAACATGAAACACTGCCAGCAGTGGACTGCAAGACAAGCTTCCCCTGTGGGTTGACAGTTTGCAGTCTTGTGACATGACAAAACAATACACTGTAAACAGCGGACTGCAGAACCTTGTTCCCTTGTCAGGTCCCAGGCTTGCAGTATTGAATCATTCTCACGATCAGAATTATATTCCTTTGGAATTGTGGGTGTTTCCTTGAATGGAAACTAACCCAGGTTAAAGACACACCTCTGATTTCAGGTTTACTCCAGTTCCCAGACAAAGGTTGTTTATCATTGTAGTGCCAATTCTATTCAAGTTTACAGAGATATATTTCCTTTGTTCTAATCAAGTCTGGCCTAGCAGGGAGTGGCTCCCCAAAAGGCCGAAGCAACATTTACCTTTTCTGTGAGGACAATGAGTCTTCTTCAATATACTAAATGTCAGACAAGACCTGATGATTCTTTAGAAGCTTGAGTTTGGGGTGAGGCAGACAAATGCTAATTAGTGTGGTGTGATCAATCAGTATTACACCGAACCATCACTTTAATGCACCCATAGGTGTCCTGGATTGTTGCTCTTTGCTCTGGAGGGACTTCTTCGGTGTCAGACTCATCAGAGTCTTTTGTTTTCTTATTTTTGGGGTTGTACATCGCTTCACATTCTCTATCCTATTTTGCAATTGCTTGACTAAAGAATGATAACTGGGCCCAATCACATCTCCTTCTATAACATCCTGCAGAGATTGTGGATATTTTGCCACCATCTTTTTGGCAACGTCAGTAGAGTTTATTTTACTAATGCAAGAATTCCTCCGCAACATCTCACGATCCACAATCCGGACCATCGAGATATAAGGAGATATTCACTGAAAGTGTTTAGAAATAGAATTGCATTACCTAGAATAAGTGACCTCAACTTTAAAAAAGGGAAAAACTGCGGTCTCATTTATGAAACCTGTTACGCAAGAAAAAGTTGCGTGAAGTAGGGTGAAATTTGTCATTGCAACATTCCTCGCAATAGTCGGGATTTATAAAGAATATCCATGCGTAAAAATTTTCCCAGTTTTCCGCAACATTTTGACCATGCCTGTGATCTGTTTCACAAGACTGTTGTGACACTGAATTCTTCCATAATTCAGAATCCAATAAGTTATTCACAGTTTGTTTTATGGGTATGTAGTAAGCAAACCTTTTTGTCATATGTTCATCATTTCCTAACGTTACTTTTTCAGGCTCTATGTATTTGAACATCTTTTTGAACGTCTCAGCTCTTGAATATGTTGTTCTCAGTGGTCCCTAATGACAGGAAGAGAACAGATCTGAATCCTTCACATAATCACAGATTTTAGCAATAGCATCATCTGCTAGACACATATTATCTTTTAAAAGTGAACGCAACTCATGTCCCAACTCATGCACATTTTGCATCTCTTCAACAATTGTCTGTATTGTTGAAGCTGGCAGAAGGAGCTGCCCTTACAATTTCAGGTAGAATAAAAATACATTCCTAAGAAAGTTATCCCTGAAATTCTGTGGTAATTCAATGCTTTTATTTGTTGTTGTATCAGTTGAGCACTGGCCAGCATCTTCATATGCAGCAACAGCAGCATCAGACTGAGAAGTACACTCACCTAAAGGATTATTAGGAGCACAATACTAATACCGTGTTTGACCGTATCCTATCAATATGGGCCAACATTTCTAAAGAATGCTTCCAGCACCTTGTTGAATCAATGACACAAAGAATTAAGGCAGTTCTGAAGGCGAAAGGGATCCCCCACACCATTACACCACCACCACCACCAGCCTGCCCAGTGGTAACAAGGCATGACGGATCCATGTTCTCATTCTGTTTACGCCAAATTCTGACACTACCATCTGAATGTCTCAACAAAAATCGAGACTCATCAGACCAGGCAACATTTTTACAGTCTTCAACTGTCCAATGTTGGTGCGCTTGTGCAAATTGTAGCCTCATGTTCCTATTTTTAGTGGAGATGAGTGGTACCCGGTGGGGTCTTCTGCTGGTCTAGCCTATCCGCCTCAAGGTTGTGCATGTTGTGGCTTCACAAATGCTTTGCTGCATACCTCGGTTGTAACAAGTGGATATTTGAGTTAAAGTTGATCTTCTATCAGCTTGAATCACTCGCCCCATTCTCCTCTGACCTCTAGCATCAACAAGGCATCCCCCCCTACCCCCGGGCCTGCAGCATGCTGGATGTTTTTCCTTTTTTGGACCGTTCTTTGTAAACCCTAGAAATGGTTGTGTGTGAAAATCCTAGTCACTGAGCAGATTGTGAAATACTCAGAACAGCCCATCTGGCACCAACAACCATGCCACGCTCAAAGTTGTTTAGATCACCTTTCTTTCCCATTCTGACATTCAGTTACTATTCTGTACATGTCACTTATGCAGTCTACTGAACATGCCCTATGATTTCTGGACATATGAGCAGTAAATGACGACTTCACAGTGAAAGTATTTTTACAGCCACTGACTGGACATGCAACAGGTCGCCCCTCCACTATATGCTCCTTTAAGTGGGAGAGAAGTTCCTTCACCATATGAAATTGGCACTCACACAGTGAAACAGCACATTTCAAATCTGTAACAACTCTAACGTTAGCAGTAACAAGGGGCTCAGGCACATTGTGAACGCGATAGAAGTGAGCTTTGAACAATGCGCAGGTACAAAATGTCCGCTTGCAGTCAGTGCTAACACATTTAAAAAGACAATGTGGTTCATTCCTGTGATTTCTACAATGCAGAACATAACCCCTTAAAGGGGTGATAGAATGATTATATAGGGTATTTCACACTGTTCCTTAAGGTCTCCTAATAGGGTATGTAACATTGGTTGGGCTGAAAATTGCTATTTTATGGACCTTTAACTACCCTGTGATATGGCCTTATTTGTAACAAGAGCTTTTCTTCCAAATATGGTATGCTCATGAATATTTAGATTGGTTTGAGCAAACTACATAGAAACACATGGTAGACTCGACAGCTGGTCTCATTGCAAAGTTATACATTGTTTGTCGGGCTATTACGTTATTAAATTCACTTCTGAGACTTTTTTAAGCGAGAAATCAACTATATAAAGTTCAAATATGGGACGTTTTACGAAAATGTATGGCTTATTGCAAATTTGGTAAGACTGTGTGTCGGAGTTCAGCTGCCGGTGCTGCCTGTGTTGCTGCCTTGCTGCACGGCCTGCCTTCCTTTACACACCCCGGCCTGCTCTGAGCTCGATTGAGCTCCGTTACGGCTTGCAGCTGTTGAGTTAAATAAAGTTGTAACAATGTTGATTTTAATAACTAGGTATGTTTTATGTTTTAAGTAATAAATTGTATGCTGTAACCGGGTTATGAAAATAGGAATGAATGTAAAGAATAGGTCCAGACTGATCTGGTTATCACAATCACCACCTTTTGTCTCTGTAAACAATAGGTAAAGACAGACCCTTTTTCTCCCCCTCTCCTCCTGTCTTTGGTTAAATTGATTAGGTTAAAACCAACTATTAACATATGAAGAGGAACGTCTCTTTGAGTCTCCAACCTCCTGGTGCCAAGTCTGGGTTAGAACAAAGGAAATGCAAACTCTGTAAACTTGAATATAATCAACACTTCCATGATAATCAACCTGAGTCTGTGACCTGGGGTAAACCTAAATTCAGACGTGTGTCCTTAATCAGAGACCCACAATTCCACAGGAATATAATTCGGAAACTGAGGTGATTTCGGCACTTCAATCTGTGACCCCGACAGGGGAAGCACGTTGAATTCCGCTGTTTACAGCGTATTGTTTGTCATGTCACATGACTTTTCTTCTGTGACTCCGCAAGGATGAAGCATGAGATCAGTCCGCTGTCAGCTGCAGTGTTTTATGTTTTATGTTTGATTGTGTTTTGTCTTGTCGTTTTCATGCAGTTTTATTAAACCTTTTGCTTAACTTTCAATTCCCCATGCCTCTCCTTCCTCCTCCAGAAATCAGAACGAACACGTCTGTTTAGAGATTTCTTAACAATTGGTGACCCCTGAAGTGGATTTTTGGAGGACAAAAGGAAAAAGGCAAATTGAAAGACTGATCATGGTGACGCTGAATTTTCACATGGGCACAGACAAATGGGAGGTGAGCAGAAAACCTGTTTTTATCAAAATGCTGCAGAGCTTATATAGGAAACGTTTTAGATGTGAAAATTCAGCAGCATCAACTGGTAAGTCTATTCAAATCTGTAAAAGTAATTGATAAAAGTAATGCCCAATTGAGAACTGCGTTGAGAGCGATAAGTCAAAGGCAATGTATGTGATTGTGTGTGAGATTATGGGTTATAGCTTAAAAAGCCTGAAAGAAGGTCCATGGTATAGTAAATGCACAAGGAACCGACCGGGACGGGAGACCCGAGGTAGCGTTTGAGCCGCGTGCAAGTAGGAGTCCGTTTGAATCGGCCGGGTTAGAACCAACAAGTAAATTAAAAATTTAAGGTGCACCAACATTAGGTTGAAATCGTTTGAGTCGTGTGCAAAATTACAGGTCCATTTGAATTGGCCGGGTCAGAACCAAAGAATAAATTTTAGATAGAAAGACCGGGGGACGACGACAGAAAATTAATTTCTGTGAAGGTACGGAGGAAAACATTAAGACTTTTTAAAGCCAGTTTAACAACTGTGAAGGATAGAACTTGGTAATGCTGATCTCGCGGCGACGGCGGGGATAAAGCGCCATTGGAAGACTCTTCAGTTTTTTCTCGTGCCCATAGTATGGAAATAGGAAAATCAATTTAATAATAGGTATAGTCGAATTGTGTGAAAACACTTAGGAATTGTAAAGAAAGGCCTACTGTGAATACATTTTAAAAGAATTGTGGTGTTGGGATTTGAGTCTGCGGCAGCGACTCGCGCGCGCTGTGTGTGTTTTGTAAAAAAATGTAACTAAGATTGTTTTATTTAAATTGAGAGCGTGCAGCTCAGCAGCGTTGGTTGTGATTGTAAAATAACTCATTGTGTAAATAAGATGTGTTGAAATTGAAAGCGCAGTGGGGTTATAACTTCATTGTAAGATTGTTTTGTTTAAATCGAGAGCGTGCAGCTCAGCGGTGGGGTTTGTGGACATGTTGAGGTTACAGACGCAGTGTGGTTGTGGCTGTTCGTTTGTGTTGAGTTTTGCATTGGAAATTCCATTTCCTGAGTGGTATAACGAACAGCGACTCCATCTGGTTGGTAAATCATTACAACAGAGCGTCTGCTAAAACCAGCTAGGGGTCAGACTATGGAAAATACGGTAAACTAGAGAAAATGACATTTCTGAGGAGATTACATTGTGAATGCTTTATGATCGAAAGGCTAACTGGAGGGCTGTTTTGATTTTTGTGGAAAAGGGTGGATCAGTGAGAATGGATGAAATAGTGGAAGTGGATTAATCTGTATGAATCTCTTTAGAAGAGTTGGGGCGCCGACCCTGAAAGTATGAAAGATGTGGAAATGTTTGAATGAAGTTTCTCAGTGAATGCATGAATGTGCAGCTAGCAGTTGAAAATGGGAGCAAAATATCCGCTCAGAGTTTTGTGAATTAATGTTTGTTGCTCCAATGTTTCAGGTAGTTGAAGATAAGTGCATTTTATTTTTCATCTGTTATTTTTTATTTTATTTTATTTCTGTTTTTTGCAGTAAGTAGGATTAAGTCTGCGTGATTGATGAAGCCCATTGCAAGTCACAACAGCAGCTGTTAGATTTTTTTTCACACATTCTTTTAAGTCACACGAAACAAAGACAAAAGGTGCCTTTGTTTGAATTTACACTCTCACCGATACGACTCCGCCATCTTACCTGTGAGGGGGGTCCAATGGGGGGTGGAGATAAATTCAGCAGTATGGAGAAATTCAGCTACTTTAAGCAATTTAACATTAGCTACAATTGTAACAAAAATAATTTAAGATTCTTAGGGGGTTTTCAATGGATAATTTAGTAAATGCATATTTGGCATTTGGGGCATCTTGACTCAAAATTGGTTTGTTTTTCACTAAAAATGATAAATAACAGGCACATGGAGATAAATTAATTGTATTTTTAAGCATTCTGATCTTACTGTAGCTAATCTTCTTCCACTATTTTTTTTTTGTTGGTTTTTATTCTTTTTCATGTTTCTGATGATGTCTCTGAGAAATCATTGGGTTGAGAGAGTCAAGGTAGTAGCTTTTCCATTGATATTTCTTTATGGTTTGTTGATTTTTTATTATTTTTATTCCCTAGTTGTAAATATTTAGCAAAAAAAAAAAAAAAAAAAAAAAAAATGGAGGGAGATCAGAGGATTTGTAAAGTTTCCCTGTGCTGGCCACACAGAGTGCTATGCAAATCTTCTTCTCAGGGTATTAAATGTGGCACAAAAGAATGACACGGGACTTATATAGAAATTGATTTGCTCAAAAAATAGCAATTTGCTGATCAAGTTTGTTAAAAATGTTTGAAGTAATAGTAAAAGATGAATCACACAGCCCACATTCCCCCATTGAGAAAGAAAATTGTGGAGTTTTTATTTTTTGTGCTTTTGTAATTGACGATCTGTAATGTATGTTTACAATGGACTCATGACTTTTTGAGATCATTTATATTGTTATGGACTAAAGCTTTTTGCCCATTGTCTTAAGGACTTTGGAAAACACAGATGACAAAGGAAATTTCTCCCCTATGAGAAATTAATGGACAAATCAAGGACAAACTATCAATAATATGACTTTCCGCAAGGCAGCGTGTTGGCATGTCAGTAATTTTATTTCATTGGTGAAAGCAGCCTCCAGATTCCTGCTGATAAAGTCGTTCAGCCTGATGACTAGATCTGATCGAGGAGATCAAGGGGTCCAGGTGGAGAGATTCATGCAAGGTGCTGCTGGACACCAGCGCTGCAGTGGAGTGGGAGAGACGCATCACAAGGATCCATGTTCGCACTTCAAATTCAGCCCAGCAGAGTGCCTACAGGAACCCAGTCCGGGTTCAGACGCCGACGGAGAGAACCAGCGGTGCTGACTTCTGCTGACTTCCTGCGGTGGTTTCCTGACAGAGCAAGGTGACTGAATCCCACCCCCTGACCCTGGAGTCCCTGCTGACACACCAAAAAGCTGTGTTTTATGTTTGATTGTGTTTTGTCTTGTCGTTTTCATGCAGTTTTATTAAACCTTTTGCTTAACTTTCAATTCCCCATGCCTCTTCTTCCTCCTCCAGAAATCAGAACGAACACGTCTGTTTAGAGATTTCTTAACACAGCCCACAGCACTACATACCCGCGCAAAGTCACCGTTTTGGGGTTAATGGACCAAACACTGCTGCACTGACAGAGCTCCAGGGCCTGCAGCTCCCTTCTTCCTGCTAGCTAAATGGCCCGTGTGTGAGAGTGATAGCGCGGTCGGCGAGCTTGTTACACCAGCAATCTCTTACAACAGTTCCAGTTAATCTTTGCTGGCTGTCAGCATAACTAGCTATATTTACAGTTTGAATTTTGTCACGCCACTTATACAACATTTCTCTAAAGGTCTTATAAAGCTAACATCGTTGTCCGATTTCAAGTTAATGAATTTTTGTGAAGATTAGGGGTTTCATTATCTATGACTGTCCCTTCAATCCTAGCTATGTGTGGCTAGCTACAAATCACGGATAGTTAGCTTC
This sequence comes from Perca flavescens, assembly GCF_004354835.1. Taxonomy (NCBI): domain Eukaryota; kingdom Metazoa; phylum Chordata; class Actinopteri; order Perciformes; family Percidae; genus Perca; species Perca flavescens. Next base: position 11,640,044 of record NC_041332.1, on the reverse strand, counting down.
ATTTTTGGCGTAATTTCTGTATATTTACAGTTTGAATTTCATCACGCCACTTATACAACATCTCCCTAAAGGTCTTATAAAGCTAACAACGCTGTCCGATTTCAAGTTAATGAATATTTGTAAATTTCAGAGGAATTCTAGGAGGAGCTAGCTCTCATTGATAGAGCTACATCCAGCCGCAGGCTCTATCAATGAGACTCGCGGACAAGCAGCGTTTATTTCCCCAATCGTTTGTTTAAATAACTCAACACATTATAATTACACACATTAAAAGATTAACTGGAACTTGTGGTAACAGATTGCTAGTGCAACAAGCTCGCTGACCGCGCTCTTACTCACACACACCGGGCATTTAGCTAGCAGGAAGAGGGGAGCTGCAGGCCCTGGAGCTCTGTCAGAGCTGGGGCCGGGGTGTGTAAAGGAAGGCAGGCTGGGCTGCGAGGCAACAACACAGGCAGCACCGGCGCTGAACTCCGACACACAGTTGGACAAAATTTGCAATTAGCCATCCATTTTCGTAAAACGGCCCATATTTGAGCTTGACATAGTTGATTTCTTGCATAAAAAAGTTTCAGAAGTGAATTTTGTAATGGAATAGCAGAGATCTGCATGACCTAGCTAGATTCAGAAGACTACCTGATCTCAGGTCAGTTGTGTAGCCTATGTAAACATTGGGGCGTGAGTGTTATCTTAAGGTTCCGGATTTTGAGATGCTTGCGTAAGCAACTAGCTTTGTTGAGATTTGCCCGTTTTCAGCGGCAGTTTCAAAATATGAGATTTTCATAGTAAAGGGGTGTCAGTGGGACTTTGAGCTTCTATGTATGTCCTATTTACCCACCGAACTATCGTTATTCAACTCTGACAGGGTAAAATCGGTTTTGCATTTCACCCCTTTAATGATCTATTTTCCTCTAAATGCTCAAATCCAGGGTTAAGGTTCTGGGGGTTGCCTCGGGCCTTATTGTGTGTAGTTTGCATGTTATCCCCATGTCTATCGTCTCCGGTTACTCTGGCTTCCTCCCACCATCCAAATACATGCAGATAGGATAATTGGTGTGAATGTGTGTGTGAGTGGTTGTTCGTCTGTGTGCGATGGACTGGTGACCTGTCCAGGGTGTACTCCGCCTTGCACCCAATGCTAGCTGTGATTGGTTATAAGATGGCTGGATGGATAGTCTGTAACTAATCAAATCAATTGCTAAGCTGTTTGTCTAATTTTCAGGACAAACAGGACATGATTCATGATTCAGCACAACTGCTTGTAATTCGGGACTGTACCAACATTTTTGGGACTTCTGGTCACACTAATTGGCTATTATAGTTTACTCCTGAGTTCTTTTGAGAAACCTTTGAGAAATATTTCATAGTCAATGCATCCCATTTTAACTCTTAAAATTCACATAATTTTACTGTATTTGTATATATTCTAGCCTGTAAATTATAAGCCATCAATATGTCAAATGTATTACAGTGTTTTTCTGTACTTAAAAAAATCTACATGACAAAAACATGATTTAAACACACACATTGTAATTTTGACTGCATTGTGTTGCTTGTCATATTACAGTTTATTTGTGTTTAAACTGTTTATCTGTGTTTTTTGCCCCCAATGGTGCCTTCCAGGCAGCGCTGCCTGGAAGGCACTGTTGGGAGGCACTGGTTATGGTTAGGTTTGGGTTAAGGTTAAGGTTAAGGTTAGGGTTAGGTGCCTTGAAGGCAGCGGTCGCAGCGCTACCTGGAAGGAGCAGTTGGGGGCAAAAAACACCACGTGTTTAAACTACAATAATTGTACAAATAAATATGATTCTTTTCACATATTCTTACTTTATAATTAACAGTTTGGTTTAGTATTTAGCAAAATATTACTGTAAATTAAACACTGCTTCACTGTTTTTCTATTTACAGTTTTTTAATGTTGTGATTTTCCAGCATTTCATTGTTAGTTCCACAGACTTTTTATACAGTGTACGTTGTATTTCTGTCATATAGGTTTGGCCAACGTAGCCAACCAAAATTGACTATGGCCCAGCGTCTGTTTGCTACAGTAGTACAACAAATCAAGGGGACGAATGGTTATGTTTTTTTGGAGATTTAATTGAAGAAGTAAAGTAGGTGACGTTTGGCAGTGAGTAAAGGATGAAGAGGAAACCTAAAGGAGCATATAGACATGCTGAAAAAGACTGGCAACTAAAGAGCAAAACTTGTGAACAGATTGACATGCCACAGAACACTCAGGGTAAGTAGTCTTTTGACTCTGGAGCAATGACAAGCAGCCAGGGAATAACATCATGGGGATGCAGAGTGGAGGCAGAGGGAACTGTCATATGATGCAGAGAACTGAGGAGCCACTGAGGAAACAACTGCAAAAAGATGCTTATAACCAATGTTCAACCTAAAGAGTTATTTTTCTATAGCCTAAACATTACCGTTCTGCTGAGATTTTATTGTTAGGCATGGTCGATTTACTGTCAAATGGTAGTATCCTCACATTCCCCCCATCAATCGCTGATTTTATTTATTTCATTAGACAAATATTTCTTGTATTTCTGCTCTTTTGACACAAAACACAAAGATTTTTGGAATACAACTAGATCGCTAATTGACTGCTTGAAGTAATGTTAACTTTTTTTCTTCTTCTAGCTTTAATCTGTAAACACAACATTTGACACTTAAGTGCAGCTTAAAAAAAGATTAAACACATAAGTTGGTGTACATTTGTTCAATATTCTTTTAAATACAATATATCTGCTGTAAGTATCTAACACAATCTGAACATTTTATAATAAAGTTGGTTCCTGGTGATCTTTTCACATTTCACTGTACAGTAAGAATGTTAACCTTTAAATTGAATGAATCACTATATCTAATACTGATTTCAGTTGTATGCCTCCTGTGACCAACAAACCAGTTTAACTTGATCGCATGACATTGCATGTTTGTTTGTGTGTGTGTGTGTGTGTGTGTGTGTGTGTGTGTGTGAGCGCGCGCGCGCATGCACATACTGTAAATATAAAAAACTCTCTGAGTAGCTTGTGTCTACAATCTGATGTTTACAATACACATTTTGATTTCACAATGACTTCTTGCTAATTCGTTGCTTTTTTATTTCTTACTTTAGCCATTTAAGCAAATTGGCAGACAACCTTGAAATAAATATTGGGATATATTCATGAAATTTAGCACCTTTACAGTAATCTAACTTTTATGTTAATTATCTAATTGCACAGCTCTAAGTTAAGCACCACAGATATAAAGTCTAAATTGCTTTGATTGTATATCCAAAAACGAATACCAGGGTGGTTTAACCTGCTAAACATGAAAAAGATGTAACTTTATACTTTGTGACTCACACACACACACACACACACACACACACACACACACACACACACACACACACACACACACACACACATGAACAAACCAATTGCAGTGCAGAAGAGCCAAGCTTATCCAGCCCATTTGTGCAGCATGGAGTCAATCATCAATCGTCACAAGAAGACACACCCTTCTGCAGTTTACTGGTGCACCTGTGTCTCAGGTGTCAAGAGAGAGAGAGAGTTAAACACCGGCACTTTACAGAACCTGAAGGACTCCAGCTACAGACAAGATTTGGTAAGAGATTTGGCTTTGATTTCATGTTATTATGTCTTTTTATTTCCTTGCCAAGTCTGTTGCTGCAACCTAAATGATCCCATTATCAATCTTATCTCTATGTGTAATTAGATGGATCTGTTCCTATTGACTAATTTGTTTTCTAAGAGAAACTAGAGATCAATAGGGCTTTGCTATAGTCATTATGTATACTAGCATGTCATACAATGATAGATAAATGCAGACAGCGTTTAAAATCAGTGACCTAATCACTCAAAGTACCAGAGTCTGGTCCTTTTTGTTGTGTAAGTGTGTGCGTCTGGCAACAACAATATACCGTTTAGGGATTTGAGCGGAGGGAATAATAAGTTCTGCTTCATTAAACTGGGTTAGGGTGTGCTAAAACCTGTATGCGTGTAGTAGTAATTCTCCTTCTTGTTCTCTTAAAAAGTGTAGTGTACTTTATTATGTGTGCACGGGAAGAGTTTCTCTCCTGTCCCTCTAGAGTATCTGTCTCATATACAATCTTGAAACCACCAAATGAAAAACAGTCTCTTTTTGAGCTATTTTAGCGTTTGATTATGCATGTTGTGTGTTTTTTTATTTTGTTTTATTATTATTAAATTGTTTTTATTGGTTTCTTCAGAACAAACAAGAAAAACAAACAATCATCACATGAAATCACACAGTACAATGTAGTGAAATTCTATCTCTGCATTTAACCAATGGATAGCCAAATGCAGTAGAAGTTTAAAAAATATTTGAGCAAAGCATACACAAAACTGTACTTGGCTATAGTACTTCCCTTAGTTTTTGTTATTATTGACAAATTATGTCACCACATAAATCTAGGACTTTTTGTGTTATAGTAAACTAAAAGTGACCATGAAAAAAAACTGTTTTCGTTCATCGCAAGAAAATTAACATTCATGATAATCTTCTAAATCAATACATGTGTAATCCAACATTTAAATTATAAGTGTTTTGACTGTTAACGTCTATTGAGGGATTATGTAACCTCATTTTATTTTTTTATTATTGTGTGTGTGTGTGTGTGTGTGTGTGTCATTGTAACTTACTTATTACTATTTAGTTACAATGGTAACATTTTGGCTCAGACACAGCAGCTACAAAGGGTGGCAGCTAGAGTGCATTATTCCATGTTATATGACCAATTCAGGACTATAAAATGCATCACATGGTTACACTTCTTTAGTGGCATTTCAAAAAGTTAACATATTTATTACAGACGCGTACAAAATCAATTTACTACATTTGTGCCGCGTGCTGAGCTAAACAACCTCCCTCTGGTTTACCTCTCATGACCTGACAAAGTTTCTCAGCCACCTACACTGCACACATAACAAACGTACAAACCCAGCTAGAATTCTTTTGTTCCAAGAACGTTCTGAGACTACAAATGCTGTCATTAACTGTTCTCGTAATTTTTTTAGCGGGAAGTTTTCTTTTCATTCCCAGAATGTTTTTTTTTAAAGGTAACTGTTCGACACAAAACTCCTGGGCATCTGATCACTGTGGTCACTAGGATGACTTTTATAATGTACCTAACTATTAACAAAAGAAAAAGGTTGATATTCAAAAGTCTTTCAACAGTATTACTTTTTTCATTCATTCAACCTCTGCAAAAAATGTCATAGTTACTATAATATCAACATACTGCTGCAAGGGAAGCTAAATAACTGATGAATTTAAATGGATTATATTAAGCCAACAATGTTACAAATTAAACAATACAACTCTCTGACACATATAAACAAACATAAAAATGTAAATCACACCTGTGCCTATATCAATATTGTACAGAGTAGTCTGCTAAAAATGTGTACAAACATTTTACAGAATATATTTTTAGAGCAGGATCACGCCCTTGTTGTCTTTACTTTCATTGATGGATGTGAATAGTGTAGAGTTTCAGCATTCTTTCCACTTTGTACTGCTGAGTTAAAGATTACTATGCTATTGAGCACAAACTATCTGACAGCCACTCCCTGATTCCTGTCTGCAACCAAACCCACCAAGCTAAATTTCCACAAAGTCTATAGGCTACTATAGGCCTACTTATGTTATATATTAAGCTTTGACAAAATTCAAAGTAGCAAAAAGTGGGCTGCCTCTTTGATACTGATTACATAAAATTATTTAACGCTTGAATGCTGTTCTCATACTAAGATGATATGTTTTTGTCTTTTGCTATATCTTTGAGTTTACCTTAAAATAAATAGAACTCTGCGATTTCTAATTTGCAATAAACATTTATAATTCAGACTTCTGATCCAGCGTTTGGTCTTTTGGTGCTTGTTGGTGTCGTGGCCCACTGTGTTACCTGCTTTGTCTGATTCCCTCCCCAGGGAATTTCACCACAAAGCCGTCTCATCCCATGAGACTTGTCACATCATGAGATCATGCAGCCGATTCCTACTGGTTTACCTACTGGGGAGCTGCTTTGGTAAGAGATTTATTATCTTTTCTCTAATCAAGAAACTCGTTACCAACAAAGGACAGATCAACAACAAAGCTGGTGACATTATACACCAACAATGCATTGATGCTGCTAATGCAGGGAAACTAAACTTGCTTTGCCCGGTGGCCACTTTTGCAAAATGACAGGAGAACAGAGGGGGCAGTTAATAAACAAACATTTAAATATTTATCAGATAAAATGAAAAAAAAGGCCCATAACTCATCTTTCTCTGAAATCTTTACTTTCGAATTAACTGACATAAACTAAATAACTTTGGCATAAGGACTGACCCTGGGCGTTATGTGGCAAATAAAGCATATATTTTATAGCTTTTTAATTACTGCAACTGCATTTTAGTTGTAAATGCTTTGGTTACATTTGAAAGAGTTTATACAACAAGAAGAATTGATGATCTGACATACAGCATCCTTCTACCATAAATACTCACTAAAGCACCAAATGTGTACTAATCCCCATCTGAGATTAGACCAACAAATGCCCTTTTCCAGTTTGAGTTATGTTTGCTAAAAAACTAGAGTGTCCAGCTGTTTTGGGAAATTATTTTGTCTTTTTTTAAAGCAAAACTACGGTATATATTTAGTTCTTGATCTGATATGTGGGCAAATACAGACATCTGAATACTTTCAGTGCAGACAAAGTTGAATTTACTAGCTTATCAATAATTGTTAATAGTTCGTGAACAGTTTTGGATTCTCTTTTACGATTCACCATTTTAAAATATAAGAGTTATACATTTTCTTAATTAATTAAAATGTCCTAAATGGGTCCAAATCTAGCTTCAGTCCTTTAAATTCTAGTATCAGCTCTAACAATTAACTTTGTCTTCTCCCAACAGGGGCAGCAAGTGCACAAAGGTAAGATCAGAAAATTGAAATAACTCAAGAAGACAAACAGCATTGTATTACTAAGCCAGTGGAGCATAACATGTTCTTTTTCACCTGTAAAGAGTTTTCGCTGTTCTAGTTGTAATGAACTATGTCATCTCTTGTCTCTAAACTCTGGCTTTGTGTTCTTCACTCATGGAAATCTACAGCAATGCAAACTGCACTACTGTCGAAACGTGTGGCCAGGTGAGTGAAGTTGTCTCATGCTGTACTTATACAAAACATGTTTACCTAATTGTACACAAAACCTAAAGGCTACATAGAAAATCAAGCCAAAAACTGCTCAAAATTAAAAGTTCTACATTTATTTTTTCTGATTATATTGATACATTTGGATTTATGATCATAACCAAATCCTTCTCAAAGCTGCAGGTACAATCGTCATGTTCTGATTTTATCTGTTCTTTTAAAACTATTTCTCAAATGATAAGAAAACTGAACAATTTAAAAGTAGCTGGGTGATTCAATGTGGATATGGTATGAGCAATTAAATCTAGTTCTCTTTTGGCATCAGCAGACCAGCTTCAGGACGTGTTATTATTTCACAGCAGAATATTTAAAGTTATAATATATTGTTCTCATGGGGAAATTCACAAAAATAGTAGGCAGCAACTATAAAGTCTGTGGTCGAGGGAAATGCATAGCGATATTAGACCAAGTCATGTGAGGAAAAACTTGCATAAACGTTCAAAATCAAGACAGAGAGGACCAGGAAGGATATTTGGCCACAGGACCTTCTCACTGTGAGTCAGCTATATAACTACTTAGCTCCGATGACACCTTTAAAGTCACGGTTTGCTTGTGACTTTACTGTCTCAGGATTCTTGGAATGAATTGAATATACAAAACCACACAGGATCAAAACAGGTTTTCCTGTCATCCACAATTGTCTGACTGAGCTTGATAAACGTACTTCTGAACAAAGTCTATCAAAACATCTGGTCTGGCATATATTGCATAACAGAAACACCAAACAATAGATTTGCCTGCAATGAATACCATTATCATGCAGTACAATCAGGCACTTGTGTTAGCATACACACCCTGTACCTGGGGTGACAGAGCTTCCACCATTGCACTCCCTCTGGAACTCGCTACGCATACACATCCGTGACTGTACTAACTTGGACACATTCAAAACACTAATCAAAACACACCGCTTTAGATTAGCTTTCCACATACAATAGTCTTACAATTCTCACCTGATAGTTACTGATTGTATTGTTATCAATTGCTTTTAATATGCTTGTTTTATGTGTTGGTTTTATTGCTTATCTGTTTTTAATGTGCTATATGTGCTGGTTTTACTGTAAGGTGTCTTTGAATACCATGTAAAGCGCTATATAAATAAAATGTATTATTATTATTATTATTATTATTATTATTATTATTATAAAGAAATGTCTTCAAGTCAACATTCTGCACAGTATGGGTGGACTTACAGTATGGAGAGGCTAGACTCTGAAATTATATATAGGTAATTTTCACAGCAGACACTTTTACTTGTCAGAGCAGGTGTAAGTAATACCACAAACGACGGCTCTGTTCCATTTAAGTCTAAATCATGCCAATGAACCTGAATATTAAACAGTAGTTAGACTTCAAATGCAGGATTTTTACTTGTAACAGAGTATTTCTACTCAGTGGTATTGTGACATTACCTTACAGTAAGTAGAAGATGTGAATACCTTTTCCACTACTGTTTGATATTATTTCAAATTGTTTCCTAATTCCTCAAGTTTAGCTTTTTTGTCCTTCATTCAAAGGTGCCAGATCCGACCTCTCACTTCCTCCAGTGTGTGGGATTGCCTTCGAATGACACAGGGAGAGATCACATGCGGAGGCTGAAAGGAATGCTTGAAGCGACAATGGATGTGTACACCTTCATGGTATGGAGTTCACACCCAGACAGGAATGTTTCTTTTTAAAGATTATTTTTTGGGCATTTTTAGGCCTTTATTGAAAAGACAGCTGAAGAAATGAAAGGGGAGAGAGGGGGAATGACATGCAGCAAAGGGCCACAGGTCAGAGTTGAACCTGGGCCCTCTGCGTTGAGGAGTAAACCTTTATATATGCCCGACAGGAATGTTTCTTAGTTGCGCAATGGAAGAAATGCCCTCACAGATACCAACCTGACCAGTTGGTGTTGTAATGCTTTATCTTTCTCTCATGGGCAGCATTCTTCCAGTCACCACACTGCTAATACGTCACAGTGTTGCTGAATGTTTAATATCACGTGTATGTGGACTTGCACATTAGTTGCTTTTGCGGTAAAAAACAACATAAGCCCATTTCAACCAACTATCTTCCTACCCCATCCTTTATCTCCTTTTTTTCCCCAATCACCACAACCACAGAGGTCCAGCATGACAGGAGTGCCACTTCTCAGCCTGCAGGGGGCCCTGGAAATAAACCCCGGAGCAGACCCCCTTCAGAACGAAGCCCTGGTCCAGATGTGGATGGAGGTCACGATAAAACCGCTGCTGAAATCTATCAACAAACACTTCCTGTCCTGCCTCAGCACGAAGACCTTCAGCTGCTCTACCTACCAGACTGTGTACGTCTGAGTCTCTGTCTGTCTGCATGTTTCTGTTACCTTTGTTACAACAACTTATCTCACATCCAATCTCTGCTTGCAGGGTGAGGGAGCTCAGCCACCATTATTCTGAGATGAATCCAGTCAGACAAAAGTGGATCTACACATTCTTTATGTACCCCTTTCTGTCTGGAGACAGAGTAGCTGGTAAAGCTTTTGTGTGTTAACTTTGACTTTATGATTAACTAGAAATGACTCACTATAGCACATATCGCCACTAAAGCTGCAGATTTCACTTCATTTATTTTGCAATAGATCCAGCAACACTTGTAGTATAAACAACTTTATTGTGAAGACGATGTATTTCGATAAAGGCTTGTGAACTCATTAATGACCCACAATAACAACTCACAATGAAGTTGTTCTTTATACTACAAGTGTTGCTAAATAATGAACCGCTTAATCCTGCCCGGGGATATCAGGGTTTATATCTTCATGCTCAGGATTTAGTAGGGTTGTCATGATTCAATTTGTCTTTTGATTTTAAGGTCACAATTTGATTCAATTTTCGATTGTAAGATATTATTTTTTCAGTGTCGACACTCACAATAACAATGAAGGTACCATGAAGTCCAGTGGCACCAACAGGCTTTACCATTTTATTGTTTGTTTACATAACTCACGGGAAGGCAACATGTTGTCACACTGGTTATGACTTCAGAGAAGCAGGAGGACTTTCCAGTTCTGTTGTTTCTCTGTCATCTCTCTTCATCTGTCTGTTTTATTTGCATGCTAGCTCCGGTCAGATCAGTCTGTTGTTGTTAAATATATATAAAATAAATACTAGGAGAATCCCGATACTGCTTTTGAATTCTATAACTGAAATTGACAGGTAATTTCTGTTGATTTTAGATTACAAATTGAAATCGTGACACCCCTAATATTCGGTTTCCATAAAAACTAAAAACCTCCTTAGTTGACTGCCAGAAGCCTATGTTCAGTACAATATACACAATCTTTAACTGACACAATCATATTTTTAGATTTGTTAACATACGAGATTGCTTATCTCTTCTGTATTTGTGTACAGTACATACACTGTATGTGTTGACCCAGTGGGTGTAATCTCTGTATAGGGGTGTGTGAGTCCACAGGAGAGCAGTGAGGATTGGTTGCTGAAGAATTTTGGTGCCTTCAGAGCCATGGCCCGAATGAAGGATTTTTTCAACACTTAACATGGTCTTCAGCGGAGTGAGTCCACTTGTGTTTTCTTCAAGAAAACAGCAGTCAACCTCATAGAGACATAGTGGGGAAAGTTTTCATTAAGTTCTACCTCTACATTTCATCCTCTGCCTCTCTCCTCCCTTTCTTTTTTTTTCTCCCCCACAGTTGGAGGTTCTGAACCTGCTGTCTCCAGCGCAGAAAGCCGAGCTGCTGCTGATGCCTGAGGTTGCAGGTTTAGACAACGACACCCTAAGCCTGGTCTTCCACAGTTTGTTAACAGGGGGCTCTGGCCCTCCACCTACCACCAGCCCTGGAGGTGTCTCCTACTGGACGAGCCCTGGAGCTGACCAAAACTGGACCTATCCTGGTGGTAACCAAAACTGGACCTTCCCTGGTGGTAACCAAAACTGGACCTATCCTGGTGGTAACCAAAACTGGACCTTCCCTGGTGGTAACCAAAACTGGACCTTCCCTGGTGGTAACCAAAACTGGACCTATCCTGGTGGTAACCAAAACTGGACCTTCCCTGGTGGTAACCAAAACTGGACAAGCCCTGGATATCCTTCTACCTATCCTCCATATCCCACATATGACCCATACCCACCACCGTCCCCAAAGAACAGCCTCAGACAGGTACTGTAAAGTAGCATGGATGTATGGATCCTGCCATGTCTTTAACAGGGCTGTACTCAATATTCAGAATAATATAGAGCAAACAAATATTTATGTAACGATATAGTGGAGTAATAGCATCCTGAGCAGAGAATGAAAGTACACTCCCATTGTGTTGTAATCCGAGCTTTTCAGTTCTTTTGTTTGCATGTTAGTGCATGTGGCCATAAAAAGACATACAGTATTTCACGATTAGGGGAACAGACTTTGGGAGATGTGTGATGGCAATCTCAGTATTGATTTTAAATCATATATGAATCTTAAACTTTTAGTTGTTTAGATTTTTTCAAACTTCAAGGGGAAATCCAAAAGTTTCCAAATATGTCAGGCATTTTGGGATATATCATATTAGCATATCATATACAGGTACAGCCATAAAAAAACATAATATTTGGGGTTTGCAAATTTCAAATTATTGTATTCCAATGCATTGCAGCTTTAATACATTTTTAGAACAATTTTTTTTATGTAAAGCTGCTCTAACCAATGTTTTTATATATCACAATGCATCAAACTTCTGTGTGTAATGCCAAAGTGGGCGCGCATAGTGATGAACCCACAGAGCATTATCACCAAGTCTGCAGTTCTTCTCAGCTCTACCGAGCATTTTAACATGTTTTCATTCATGGGTTTCTGCCTGGCACCATTACGGTTTTGGTTCACTCTCACAGTTCTCCTTAAAGAAATAGTTTGACATTTTGAGAAATACACGTATTGGCTGCCTTGCTGAGGGTTAGACGAAAACATTGATTCCTCTGATGAATGCACTCTAACTGCTCAGCACCAAACAGCTGAAATAGTTGGTGACTATATTGGTGAACATAGTGGCGCATGTAGTTGGTAGGATACAAACACAACTTTAAAGGAGAGTGAATATTGGAATTATATTCATCAGATTGACAGAAACATTAAAGATGTAATAATTCCCAGTCTTGCATCTCATTTTAGAACACCTCTTTTCTTTTATCACGCTAACAGGTTGTGAATGGGTTCATGATGGCTTTTCAACCCATTGGGAGCTTCGTTCATAACTTTGTGTCCTTCACACAACAGGTACAAGCTATCACACATGCACACAAACATAAATCGACATGCAGAAAAATGCACACACGGTACACCTGCCAAGTGAAATGACTCCTGACCTGCTGGTTTTTGTTTGTCCAGAGGAATGTGTCAGAAATAAGAAGCACCACTCTGACCCAGTTCCTACTTAACTGGACTCTGGCTGAGCTGGCAGACACGTACAAGCAACAAGAACCATCTGTAGTTCCAGAAACGCCAACGTTTGATGTGACAAATGTGGAGGATTGGTACCAGTATGTCGTGATGCCGGTGTTACAAAGATTCCTACCGAACGACGGGGCCCTCATGCATCAGAACATCATACTCGCCTTCCACCAAGTATTGTATGTCAAACTAACATTTTACATTAGTATTCCCTGAGTTTATTTTTTCCATGTGTGTCAGTAAAGAATGGACTAAGTAGGAAACTGCAGCATTAGATGAGTCAAATACACATTTAAAACTCCTATAATCTAAATAATGCTCAGTCCCAGGAGTAACGTAGTAATGCAGCAATTCACCTATCTTCTAACTGTAGCTTTATGTAGTTTTCTTTTAGCCTTTTTTAGCTCATTGTTTGACTTTTACTGTTAAGTCTCCAGCAGCAGCAAGAAGCTCTGATAAACCCACTATGTGCTACTTGGCAAGCTCCAAACTGCACAAAGACAAGTTAGTGACTAGCTAGTGAAGAAATCCAATCCAGGTGAATCAGCTTGTTTTGTGGGTGATTGTTTGGGTGGTAACTTCATGGCCAAATGCACTTATTGTAAGTTGTTGAAAATAAGATGTTATCTAAAGTTCCTCTGCCCACTAGTTGCCAAAAACTATCCCAATCCACCTCAGGTTAGCCGATATCTTTCTGTGTTTTAAGATGGTGTATTATAATGACTTTTAAATGTACGTTTATGTCTTGTTTGTGTGCAGCTATCTAAATAATAGTATGGACAACGACACCTCTGAAACTGTCAGTGAAGTCCAGGATGTCTGTAGCATCACGCTCGATAAGAATCCTTGCGGGGTGAGGCTTCATTCTAATCTTTCTTTTATTTTTTTTATTTTTTTTAAATAGTTAACCAAGTTTGTCTTGAATTTTTCATTTAAACTTTGATTAACATTTCCTTGTTGTCAAAAGTTTGCCTAAAAAGTTATCTTAAATAGCTTCTTGTCTTCCCATTTTTTTCTTTTCATCCTACCAGCTGACTGATGCGGTGGAAAATGTGGCCCATGTTTTGCACTGCGCTGCTCGTAGCAACCTGACAATATCCGAGGAGACGGTCATGAGATTGATTGTAGAGCTGACAGAACGTCTGAACTCACTGATCAAAGAGTTGTCAACAACAGTGAGTATATCAACCTTTTAAAGTTTGTTAAGTGGCTGTATCACTGTAAATTTGGCATGATGCCAAATCCCAATCTAGTGCTCCAGATATTTTGGTGGTGGGGTAATTCTTTTTTTAAATGCATATCACGATCTCTTTTAAACAGGCTAGTAACTTGAACACACACACACACACACACACACAGATCATTGTATACAAAACATTTAATGAATTCTAACTTCTTACCTTCTCATTCTACTATACTTTTGAAAAGAAAAACTAAAATTAGTGCTTCCTTTTCCTCCTGTAGAACTTCAATGAGGTGGTGTCCGACTTTCAGCAGATCTTTGGCGAGGCGGAGTCTCCGTCTCTGACCCAAGAACATCTGAATGACCCAGACTTCATCAAGCTCTGGTTTCAGATCAAACTGGTTCCTCTTCTGCCCTATGTCCCCATAGACATTCTGTCCTGCCTCAGCACCAAGAACTTCTCCTGCCCAGTTTTCCAAACGCTGTGAGTTCACACACACACACACACACACACACACACACACACACACACACACACACACACACACACACACACACACACACACACACACACACACACACACACACACACACACACACGAGTATTAATTGTCATTTCTTTCTCTTCTTTTTCTTTATGCACAGTGTGGCAGAATTTGGCAAACATGAGCCTTCAGTGTATCCTAATTCTGAAATCTATCAGCTGTTCATCCGTCCCTTCCTGCTGCATGACCAACCCTCGGGTAAGTAAACCCTTAGCAGAAAGGAAATATTTGCCGCAAAATGTACTTAAACAAATGTAAAAGTTTAGAATTTTGGAAAATGGCTCCTTTGAGTAAGTCTTTTATATTAATAGATTATCAGTTTTGGGTAAGCAACATTTTACTGTTTTAGTTGTTCGAGCTGAAGCTAATTTTAACTATTTTATGTGATATTTTCTGTAACAACGCATTGTATTTTAAAAGCTGATAACATGGTCTGTCTAACTTTTTTTTAAATTAACTAGTAACTGTAAAAGAAAATGTCGTGGAGTAAAAGTCAAAGTACAGTAGCATGAAATGGAAATACTCATGTAAAGTACCTCGGTACAATACTTGGTTACTTTCCACCACTGTGTTTGAGTTTTCGCTTGAATAAAAAATAGTGTCTAGATAAAGTTATAATACATGTAGTTAATTTGAATAACTATACATTAGTTCATTAATTGATGTATGTTTCAGTACCCCGGTGTTTCTCCTCCAATCAAAGTGCATGGCTGCTAAACAACTTTGGTGTCTACTCAAGTATCATCCGCATCACTGACTTCTACAAGCTCAACTCTAACTTCTCTGGAGTAAGTCTGGAAAACGCTGACAGGCTGAAATGCTGTAACTCTCTTTGATAATTGTTAATAATTTCTTTTCTTTTGTCTCCTGTCCAGCTGGAGGTTCTTCCACTCTTGTCTCCAAGTCAGATAGCAGACTTGCTGATTTTGCCTCTTCCTACTCCACCTGAGAAAGACGTTGTTATTGACCGAGTATTTGACTTCCTATTGGAGTTTCCTGAATACATGAAACTTCCAGAGGTCCTGAGCAGCCTCCTCCAACGGGTCGTTAAGGTAACAGCTTTGTAATCATATGTAAGTTTAATGCTTTTGGAAAACTTTGAACTGTCCTGCATCATTAATCATTGTGAAATATTCAATTTGTCAGATACCCTGTGATGTCTTCAAACATATGTGAGTACTTTCAGATTCATTTATAACTTATTCATTCCAGCCAAATGTTATTTAGTTTTTAGCCCAGAAGACCTTTTTAACAGGAGACATTTTAATATGTCGAACACAGTTATAACCAGAGGGGGAACGTAACTACACTAAGTACATTTACTCAAGTAATGTACTTAAAGGGCTGGTAGATAGATTTTAAAGTGGGGTTGTATGACGTACTTACTTCAAAAGATCCAAACTATCCATTTAAGTACACATTTGAGGTACACATGTTTAATGTTTTTTTTTCTTCCATCTGTTAGCTTTGAGAGATTATACGGAGCCATACCACTTCTGCCACCAGATTTGGAACCAGTCATCTGGGATAATATAAATATGCTGATAAACCAGGCCCGAGATCCAGGTCAGTCTCACACACACACACACACACACACACACACACACACACACACACACACACACACACACACAGAAAAAGATACAGCATGACCATAAACACAACTTTACTATAACCTCCCTTTTACCTGCCTAGGAGCCAAGTTCTTATATGTTAGATTGTATTTAATGTGTATTACAAGCATTATCATGTGCACACAATAGTTGACTGAATTTTATTATTTTTTACGTTTTTGATTTTGACAGCGTGCGTACCAGAGAACGTCAAGGTGAGATTTCTTTAAATCTGCTGAACTTATATTTCCAATTAATCTATTTGATATGATTTTGTAGCTCAATTTTACTGAAAAAAATATTTTACTGGTCATTTTAAATGAATTAAATCTGTCATTCACAGTGCCCAAATACCCAGTACAATGGTAAGAGCTCTTTGACACCTCACTTGAAAGTTTCATTTTATTACTCATTACATCACCGTTAGTGCTGTTAGAGCTGAAATTATTAGAGATGATCATTTCTTTGCTGTTTGACAGGTTCTGAAGTCTGCAGAGGAGTTAACAGGTATCCTATTTGCTGTAATTTGTAACCAAAATTGCAATTAAATGCTTTAATAGTCCCTGCGTTGACATGACATGTATTTACATCTTGACATGTATTCACAGCTCTGACCTGAACTCTTACCTAAACACATCCATGGAAGTTCCCTGCAATTTTGCCTTGGAGACATATGCATGTGCACAGGTGACTGTCTAATTTAAAAGAGTCAAAGTCAGATTGGAAATACAAAGTTTTATTTCTGATAATAACTTCCATGCAGTATGCAGGCATAATAGCTAAATGACCACTTTTTGTTTCACACATACAGCTGGCGAACTTCACAGCCAATCAGCTGGTGTCTCTTATAGAGTGTAACCTGCCTGGAAACAGCAAGTACTCCAAAGTGCTGTGGAAGATGCTGCTGACGAAGCTATCATTTGTCTTGGATCCAGCTCTGGACGTGCTGGCTAACATGGTTAGTATCTTTTTATCTTTTTAAATCTTTAAAGAACATCCTCTACTTCTTTTTAGGATTGTTAAAGTGAAATGTAATTGATTAAAAATGTGTAAATCAGTTTAAAAGAGATGGATATATCTTCATATATAATATTATCTATATTGATTCAATCAATTGATCTTTCCTACAGCCCATGGCCACGGTTGGTCCATCGGCGTCTCAGATTTTGGATGTGATTTGGGAGATGAGAGTGTCACTGCTGACTGATGAGCAGCTGATGAACAGCAGTGTCATCGCGAAGTGGTTCTCCGGCCGTCTGAGCAAGTTCCTGCCACCTGAATCAGGAAGCTTCCTGCGCTGTCTGAGCAGCAGAAACCTCAGCTGTGCTTCATACCAGCAAATGTAAGAGATTTTCCACAGACTTACAGATCCACAACATGCATGTTACTGCATTTGAAACTGTCTTCATCTCCATTCCTGTATGGATGTATCTGCTGGATGTCTAAATGTGTGCAACTGTTTGCTAACATGTTCGTCACATAAACTTAAAAATTGTGTTGTTTACAGCTTGAGCAAAAAAAAATTATTGCATGTTTAAGGGAGTAATGATATAATTTCATGGGACTTTTAAAGTTCATTCATAAGTCTTCCGCTTAGGCTGATGAAAGTGAAACACATGAATATAAAATCATGTAAATCCGAGCATGACAAGCTGAGTCTGAGATTTGCAACATTGCCTCACTTTCGGTGTCACACAACAGTTATTTTTATTTTTGCCCAATTGAGGAAAAGGAGCAGAGATGTTTTTTCTAATTTTCATCCATCAAACAATTATTTCTTTTTTAGTCAACCTCATGATTGTTAGAACATTTTTTATTATTAAATTGCCTTCAGAGAGATAGAAATATTTCTCATTATGTCCCTGATTATTTTTGTCAGACTGCAGGAACTGATCCGCAATTTTAATACCCTCACTGGAAATCAACGGCTTGGGATCTTCAATGATTTCGTCCTCCGTTTCCTGTCACAGCCAAACTCAGGTACTTGCTGCATGATCTGAACTTGAACATAATACTGTGACTATTTTCAAAAGTAATAAGTTGAAAAATATGTTAGCATTTACAGATATCCCTTTATCCTCATGACTTTGTCCAGGTTCAGGCTGTGGGTCTGTTTCCAACGGCAGTGCAGAGTGGCTAATGCAGAATCTGGGTCCATTTTCTGAGTTTTTGTCCCTTCAACAGCTGCTTGCTCTCAACCCATACTTCAACCCTGTAAGATTTAGTTTCTGATAAGATCAAGGATTTATAAAATAAAAAAGAAAAAGAAAAAAAAGGCCAGCATTGTCATTATTACCTTGTTATTTTCACGGTCGGTTGAACTTTTTTTTGTCTCCTCCCTTCCATGTAGCTAGAGGCCCTACAACTCCTTACTCCGGTACAGGATGCAGAGCTGGTGTTGACTTTTCCTACTTCTGTAGAGAAATCCGTCGTCATAAATATGGTTTTTGATTACCTGACTAAGTCTCCTGATGAGACGGACTTTCGCTCGTTCCTTCGCTACCTTGTCTATTACCATTTCCAGGTAAAAAGATATCCCTTTATTCAAAATGTAAACTTTGCACTGCTTGATGAAGGTAATAATCTTTATTTTCTGTATTTGAAGGGAAAAATAACCTGTTCATCATACAAACTACTGTGAGTTATATATATATATTTATATTGTTTGATATATTGTATATTGATTATTTATACTGTACATAATTATATAAAATGTAAAATTATGATGTTATTTCCACATGTTGCTGTTTTAGGTTTGCCAGAATGGACTTGGCCATTCCTACAGTTTCTCTTGCTGCAGCTTCAGACATCGCGATCACCAAGATGCAGTTATCCTTGTACACACCACCAAGTGAGAAGCACATTGTCGGTAGAATTTTGTAGAAATATTTATGATGTGATATTATAACAATAATTTGAGAAATTTACATTGACTAGCTTTAAGGCTGGAAAAATCATCTGAAAATAAATACCCACAATTTGATGTTGTGGCTACACCATTCAATCAAATGAAAACATTCAGGATCATTTTAGACACATTTCTCCAAATTTCACCTTGATATATTTAGCATTGTTTACTTGGTTCTGATTATCTTAGTGGCTTTACTGAAAACATTACGTTGATGTTGGATAAAGAAATTAAGCTCCATGTTGGTTTTATCACATTTTGGAACTGTCTGTGACAGTCGGTACATTAAAAGTAACTTACTGTACAGTATACATTATGATTTCCTATAGATCACCTGTCTGCAGCTGCATAACGAGCACCTAATTTAGTTTTTGGAAAAGCACTGCAAATTAAAACCACTAGGTGAAAAGCATTTACACTGAGAATAAAATCAGGTGAAAGCTGATTCCTCTGGCTTCCCAACAAGTAGTGAGGATCAGGAATCCCATACAGAGATTGAAAATTACTACATGAAAAGTGGTAGTGGTAAAACCAGTCGAGACACATAGAAGAGGCAGCAATTCCTTGAAGCAGCTATAATCAATATTTTTGTATCCAGGTTTATTATCATACAGTACCTCAACATGAACCTGTCTTTATTTCAATGTTATTACGTCATTATGTATTCTTATCATTGAAATGAGCATTTCAAAATGCAAATTCCAAACTATACCGTAAACTAATTTGCCTTTGCTTTTATTATAGGTTGTCTCACATACACTTCAGAGGTAATTAAACAGGATTTTCTCTTTTTTTATATTGTTAGTCTCCTATTTGTTTGATAATAAAAAGACTTATAACCATCTTAATCTGTTTCTCCCTCAAGTGCAATGTTACCATGACAAACGGTAAGTTGTCTCACAGCTTAAAAAAATCTACAACATGATTCAATATTTTAATGTTAATAATGACCATGAATTCATTTATTGCTATTTTTCACAGAAACAGCCATTTGTGTTGGAGTGAACAGGTGTGATTTATAAACCCCCCTCTCTCTCTCTCTCTCTCAAATACATATGTGATATACCATACTATCTGTGTGTAAACCAAACATTCTCTCTCTCTCTCTGTCTCTCTCTCTTACTTTGAGCGTTTTAATCTTTCAGTATTAACTGTCCATAAATACTTTAATGTCCTGTTATTTTGAAACTACAGCACAGTGCTGCAGCTCGACCTCAGCGGAGGGATGACCAAACGTGTCTGTGACTTTGCTGTTGAGGAATTTGCCTGTACCTCAGTAAGTCACCTAAACATCTCCAGGGGTGTAATGTAACTAAGTACTTTTACTCAAGTACTGTACTTATTTCCATAGTTTGAAAGGTACTCGTACTTTACGTGAGTATTTACATTTTATGATACTTCATACTTCAACTCCACTACATTTCAGAAGGAAATATACTTTTTACCCCACTACATTTATTTAAAACTTAATATTACTAGTTAAAAACATATATGTTCATACGATATGCAGTAACATAGCTACTCCTAATCTACCCAGTAGTATACAACATATCTAAAATTTGCTCCATGTTGACAAACTGAAACATTTAAATGCTCTTACATGTATTTGTTAGTGATAAAATCTTCAATCTTGAATTTCCCCTTGGGGATCAATAAAGTATCTATCTATCTATTTATCTATATATCTATCTATCTATCTGTCTATCTATCTATCTATCTATTTATCTATCTATCTATCTATCTATCTATCTATCTATCTATCTATCTATCTATCTATCTATCTATCTATCTATCTATCTCAAAACAGAATAATATAATATTCTATAATAATATTGCATATTAAGTACTTTTAATACTTTAAGTACATTTTGTCAGTACTACTTCTGTACTTTTACTTCAGTAACATTTAGAATTCAGGACTTTTAATGTTGGAGTATTTTTAGGTTGTGTTATTTCTATTTCTTTTACTTAAGTAAAGGATCTTGGACGACAACTTTCCTGAAACTTCTGTTCACCTGTTGTCATTCTGATTCAACATCACACAGCTGTCAACGCTGCAAGCAGCAGATCTGGCAGCGGTGTTGGCATGTAATCGCTCCTCCAACTCCAGCGGCTCGAGACCAGCCTGGAAGCTTCTCCTCTCCAAAGCCTCAAATGTGCTGGATGCAGCTCTGGATCTTCTAACCAACACGGTATGAATCAGCACTACTCCTCACTTTACCCTTTTCCTCATGAGATCGAGACACTGGATGTTGGTTTGTTTTGTCTTTTAGACTCTGGACCCCAGTAATCCTGCAGTTTCAGTGATTTTAGACTCTATACTTGAAATCCGATTGGACACATTCAGCACGGCCAGCCTCAACGATCCCGCCTTCAGTCAGCGGCTTCGCCCATTCCTGCCCGCTGTTTCCCCCGATTTCCTCTCATGTCTCAGCAGGAAGGGGTTGGACTGCAGCACCTATCAGCACATGTGAGCAACAGAAAGCCTCTACAACATGAACCGGTGTCGTTTTTTAAGATATTGTCATTAACCAAATGAACCCTCATTTCATTTCAGCGTGCAGATTTTGAGCAGCGTCCAGCCGCGCATGACACTCACCAGGCAGATTTCTGTCTACACACACTTCATCAAGGCTTACCTGACCTCGAATAACACAAGTATGTTCTCACATTTCCATAAAGATGGAGTGTCAAAGTCAGTATATACGTATATTATGATTGTAAAATACGTAGTGTATGTAGTGTAAAAGTGTATAGTACACTTTTCTTTTCAATTGTTTTCTGTTACAGTAGAAGTTCAAAATTAAAAGTTAACAGTGGCTAGTCAGGCTGTAAAACTCATTGTACACCTGTAAACAAATACTGCTGGATGAAAAAATGGAGAGACAACTTTGCCATTATTAGATCACAGAAGGAGCATAATAACCACAGCACATGTGTCAGTATTGATAAAAAAAGTAATGCTGCACACGGAATCCACACCATAAATGTATTAGCAGGAAAACATTTCTAATAAAACACTTTTTCACTCTTCATTGGAGCAAAATGCTGTGAATTTCAATAAAGTTGGTGTTTGGGGCCAATGTGAAGGTTTTATTCTTTTCATCAACTTTTAGATTATTATTGAATGACGCAAAAAATGTAGTATGTTTAGCCTGAGAGTGACACTGCACTAAAGGCCCTGTTGTTACCTAAACTTAATTGGCTGTTAAGAATGAAGAAACAAACAAACTGTGTAGGCTGTATAGTTTCTTTATAATTAGCTGAACCATAAGTATTTGTGTTAACATTTAGGAACATTTACTGTAATTGCATTTTGGTTTGTTGACACCACAATTCCTTCCATCAAGTGGGAGACATCGTAGCTGTCTCGTAATTACTACTAGGACTCTTACTTGAATGGCTTTTTCTTTGTAATACATGGCATTAATACAGGCATCCCGGTGGCCTAGTGGTCTAAGATGCCTATCGTGTTATCACAACATCCGAAGTTTGATACATACTGGAAACCTTTGTTGCAGACAACCTCTGCTTTAAAAATAAAGGCAAAATGCAAATAAATAAACACAAATGTAACATTACCATGCTAAATGTAGCACACTAACATCTAGCTAAACATTTTTTTATCATGTTGGCATAATTATGTCGGGGCATCTAGGTATCTATCATGCACTAAGGTGTTGACAAAGTGGAAAGGTTGATCTGTAGGTGGCACCAGTCTTCAAAGTCAGCAGGATTCATCTCTGTGTGTGTGCACCCTCAATGTCTGTACCAAATTTCATGGCAATCCATACAATATTTGGCAAGACAAAAATAAATACCTGATGCCATGGATGACCCATAATCCAAAGCATACAGTGAAGCTGAATTTGTTGTGTGTGTGTGTGTGTGTGTGTTTTTGTTGTTCAGAATCCAGCTGCAGCTCAAACACCAGCAACAGTGGAGAATGGCTGCAGAAGAACTTCGGAGGATTTTCTGTCTTCGCGTCCTTCCAGGACCTGCAGATGATTTATCCCAACTTCATAGCGGTAGGCTACTTATGGTTACATTGTGTCTTGCTGTCATTATGTGATTATATGTGATTATATATGTATTTCTATCTGTGTTTGACCATCTATGTTGGTGTGTGTGTGTGTGTGTGTGTGTGTGTGTGTGTAACAGATGGAAGCCTTACCGCAGCTGACCATCAGACAGCTGGCTGACGTGTCGGCCACACCCAACCAGCTCACCTCTCCTGACCAGGTTGCCATGGTGATGCAGTATATTCCCAGCCAATTCTTCGCTGACTTCTTTGATGACTTCTCACCTGCTATCCTGGTGAGTGTGCATAAATGAAGTGACATATGCTAATGTGAATATTGTTAATATCTACCTATCTTAGGTAGAAGATATCACAACTCATACATTTAAATGTTGACTTGACATGGGAGAACCTCCACACCTTCAACAAAATTACACTTCTTACAATGAAAATAAATTGCTTTACAGAAAAACAGATTTTTACTCTTAAAACTTTCTCTCTGGGGTTGACATATTTTGTCGTTTCTTTTTTCCTGCAGGGTCACGAAGACATGTTGCCCATTGTGGTGAGGTCAGCCATGTTGCAAGTTGTGTTTGATCGGGCAAACCTCTCAGATCCCGCGGTGAGTGATTCAGTTGTATCGCTGTGGCTCCAAAAACGACTGCCCCCCCTGCTGGTTGACCTGTCACCGGAGCATGTCGCACCGTTCTTCAGAATACTGGCGGGAAGAAACTGCAGTATCGAGCAGCAGGGGTAAGTCTAGAGCCACGAGGACCGAACTGATGATTTATATGACCTGAATCAAGTTTATTTTTAATTTGCATCCTTCCTGGTTTAGAAAAACATTTTAAGACCTCATCTCTATGGGATTCCATACAATGCCAATGATTGTAGCCTAACAGCTTAAATAAAAGTTATTGATTGCATTATTTTTTATTTTATTTTATTTCTTTTATTTCAGTGTTGAAGACCTGAATTCAACAATCTCCTCTCTCAGTGATGTTACACAGAAAGAAATCTACAACAACATCGTTCAGATTCTCACAGGTGAAGAAAGCACACTGAAAGTAACACGCAATAGGCCTACTGTAATCACATCACTTTTAAAAGTCATAAAAGTGGTTTAAAATTGTAAAATATAATTTAAATTGCACCTCTTCTAAGTTCCAAGTAGTGCAATCGTTTTAGGTCGCAGTACAGCTAATCATTTCACTCATGAACTATTAAGGAGTTTATTATTTTGTAGACTGAATAATGGGAGAATAATGTACCTGTTAATCATTGTAACGATAGGCTTAGATTTATGTATGTTTTATTTCTCTATACATACTAGTGGTGACTGGTTATGTCTATAGTTTAATTAATTATTTATTTGTTTGCTTAATCTCCTCTGTTATGTCAGAGAAGGGTGTAACTCATCTGAACATTAACAGTTTTAGCCAACTGATATACTGTAGTGCTTTGTATTATTTTATTTTCAACACCTTCAAATAGTTTGACAGCCGAACTCTTTCACTCTACCTCATTCAAGAACCGATACCTCTGCAGTGCTACGGTGACAACTACAACCGCAGTTTCTACAGTTTCCTGGAGAGCTCATTCATGGGATTCCAGTTTCCCAACGTCACCACCTTCCTGTCCCTCATGCCTCTCGACAGGGTGCATCAGGTGTGTGTCCAAACAATAATACAGAGGATTAAAAGAAGGATAGTTTCAGTGGTTGGGTTGAAGGATGTGGAGGACTTATTTATTGTCTGCTGCTCCTCTAGCTGGTGAACTCCATACCTCCATCAGATCTTGCAGATTTTCTCCGTCGCCCTGACGTAGTCGACAACGATGCAGAGCTCTGTGTGATCTACAGCAACTACGTCCAGACATCGATGTTCCTAGAGACCGTATGTACCACACACACAAACACAAAGAAATGACAACACACACTGATGATATGATAACATTACTGTATACATTTGCTACAGGAGTCTCTCCCGGAGGTGGTGCGGCGGCCCACCCTGCCTTGCGTCTGGCCCATGGCGCTCAGCAGCTCCGAGTGGTCAGAGGTCAACGCCTGGTTTGACCAACGCCTCCCCAGCTATTTGGGCTTCCTCACAAAGAGTCTAATCAGCCCCAATATCACACACAACTCTTCCTGCCTGGCCTTCCAAAAGCTGTATGTGTGGTTTTCACAAGACTTTATGCTCATTTTGCAAATGATTTTTATATCTTTTCAATTTGGATGTTTTTAAATCTTGTGTTTTGGTTTCAGTGTTTCTGTCCTTGGGAAATACTACTACACTGGTGCAGACTTTACGAGACCAGATGTGTTCAACACCATCAGAGCATATCTTACCTCAGGTCAGTCTCCAGAATAAAACAGAGCTTGTCTTTGACAGTGTTGCCAACTCAACTTTCTCGCAAGATTTGGCGACTTAAAAGACCCCCTTAGGGACTTGTTTTACAAAAAAGCTCCAAGATCAGTATCTCAAAATGAATGTGGTAATGTTTTATTGATGCCAAGTTGCTAGTTACAAAAGGAGAACAAAATGTTCCACGCTGAAAAGAGTCTCCGTTAGCCTCGATTTATTTCTTCATTTTTATTTATTCTGTATTTATCTCCCTGTCTTCCCTCAGTAAAATCCTCCAAGTAATTATTTGTAATTTGTCCTTGTAGCGACGGTGCCAAGGTGTTACAACCCCAGCGATCCCAAACTAAACTCCACAGCCTGGTTTGTTGAGTACATCGGCCTTTTCATGCCTTTCCTCACTCTGGAGGATCTTCAGATGTTTGGATCTGCACAGGTACTGAACCTAATTTGTTAAATCTTAAACTACAGCTCAGCTTTTGTTCAGTGGGATTGCAATGTAATTATAAAATAGATGGTTTAATGATGCACAAACCACGTTTTTAGTGTTTAAACCCCCCCTCTCTCCTCTCTGCAGGTTATCCAGGTGTTCACGGTGAACCCTCTGAACATCGCTCTCGTCAACAACTCCGGTTTACCTCTCAACCTCACCAACTACTACACCCAGCTCATTTATCAACAGGACAGCAACTTCAACCCCTTACTGTGAGTCTACACAGCCACAAACCCCTCACACATTAAATACATATGTGATATACTATACTATCTGTGTGTAAACCAAATATTTTCTCTCTCTCTCTCTCTCTCTCTCTCTCTCTCTCTCTCTCTCTCTCTCTCTCTCTCTCTCTCTCTCCATCCAGACTTCCTCTGTTGTGGCGGTGTGTCGCTCCTGGTCCAGCATTCAGCCAGCTAACATCAGAAGAAAGTAATATAGTTCTACAGTACCTGACCACTCTCTGTACAGCCCTGAACCCACAGGTGATAAACACACACACACACACAAAAACACACGTACATTAGTAGTTTTCTGCTGAGACATACATTTTTCACAGATTGTCACTGACAACTTTTTTTCTCTGTAGGTTGCTGCAGCTTTGGCAGGTAACTTTGGTGACAACATCAATGCTGCGGCCATTACTGCCCTCGGTAGCCAAAGCAGCGGCCTGTCCACCGGTCAGATCAAGATGATAAAGCCTGAGGATCTATATGCTGCCCTCTCCATTCTCAGCAGTGTTACAGACTGGAATGAAGGCCAGGCCAGGGCCATCATCCTGTCTCTGATGTCTTCAGGGCTTGTGAAGGTAGTTGCTTCTGTCTGTCTGTCTGTCTGTCTGTCACTGTATGTTATATTGATTCTAGATTAGATTTAGGTTGTGTCTGTGGGAACATCAGTCAGAATAAGGCTGTCTCATCTGTGTCTTTCTTCCTTTTTCCATCCCACCAGATCAACAGCTCGTCAACGTTGTTCATGCTGGGCTCTCTTGTTGTCGGTGTTCCTGCAGAAACGTTCGGCAGCATCAGTGGCTCCCAGCTGATTACTTCATCCAAAAATCCTTCATTCCTGGGATACGTGCTGTCCGCTCCACAGATCGTCCAGCAGATCTTTGTTACTCAGGTATGACGGCTTCACTTCTGTGACAGGATTTGTATGATAAAGTAATTAAAAACCTTTCAAGTCGAGTCAATTTTATTGATATAGTCCAAGATCACAAATTTGCCCCAGATTATATTCCAATTTGTACAACATATGACATCCTCTATCCTTAGACCCTTGATTCAGATAAGGGAAAAAAACTCCACAAATAAAAACAAACGTCAATTGAGAATAAAAGGGTGAAAGAAAGCAACAGAGGAGGAATCCCTCTTCCAAAACAGACAGACATGCAATATATGTCATAGATACTGAGTAGACTAAACTACCAATTGCAAAAATACAACATGGAGAAAGGTCTATAAAAGTCTCACAAAGACTGTAAAATGAAAAACCTGCAGAGTTATGGTTAATTTATGTCCAAAAGACACATTATCAGGGCACTTGGATCACTTCAGTCCCCCACTTTTGTTACATTAGGGCAAAAATAAAGTATTCAAATATCAAATGAACTAAGGGTAAATTATTACAACTGGTTGTGATAAAAAACAACAACATTTAACTTACCTCCCACATCCTCACCCAGATCGTATCAGTGAACAGCAACAGTGACACGATCATACAGAACGTTCCAGATGAAATGGCCACTCAGATCCCTCGTGCTCAGCTGCTGGGCTTCTCGAATAACGGCAGGGTTATCACCACACTCAACCAGAAGACATGGAAACCACAGCAGGTAGGGGGGGGGACACAACACTGAAACACACATGTTTGTACTGAGCACCCCTGCTGTAGTTACAAACTACTGTATGTATTTTTGTATTTTTTAGGTTGAGTTATTCTTTGAAAATATCGCTGTGGAATCTGCGACCACAGTGCTGGGAAGTCCCAACAAGTGAGCGCTTCAGAAAATTTGAATAAAGCGAGAGTTTTGACAAAATTTCAGTATGGAACTAACATATTGCGTGTGTGTGTGTGTGTGTGTGTGTGTGTGTGTGGGTGTGTGTGTAGTTTGTCATCCTCTTTGCTGCAAGGGTTCACGTGCACCGGAGTGAGGAATGTTGAAAAGGTGCAGATCAAGAAGCTGATTAAAGCCTGCCGGAGGAAAGGCAGGAAGAAGGTCCCATTGGTCGAGACTCAGGTGAGAGGGCGGGACAGTGTGTATGTATACTGTATAAGGTGTAGACATAAACATTTTAATATTTTTTAAACAAATATGCTGTTTTTTCAACTCAGCATCTTTTCACATACAAATCACAGCTTAGTGTAAAAATAAAGGAGATATATACTAAACGATTCAAAGTTTCTGCTTGTCTCACCAACAGCTGACCTGCATGTATAACTACATTAAAAATGACTCAGATGCCACCAGCTTCGACCTCTATCCTCCTGACGTGCTGCTGTACTATGAGTGAGTTTAGACCGAAGTTAAAAACAGGTTTGTTATAAAAACATGGCTGTCAGAACAGTTTTAATGTCTCTCTGTCTCTCTACAGTTACTCCCTGGTGCTACAGGCCAGCTGCAGGTTCTATTTTCAAGAGCTGGCAGAAGCAGACTTCTCCGTCTTCTCCTCCGTCCTCAGCTACAAACTGACCGCTCTGTTTGCTAATGCCAGGAGCTGCCTGGTGAGTCCCCAAACAACAGAAGAACACATACATCTCAAATGTTCCCAAGTTAGGTACTAAAAGAGCCCATTGAGCTCAATTTAAGCTGGCTTTATCAGAAACCGCCTAGAGTTGAATAAATTGAACCAATTTTCTGAAGGAAGGAAGCTTGGGACTAAATAAAGGTTTAAATTAAATCTCCTGGGAGGCCGATTTACTTTTGATTGTTGCTGTCTGTCTGTGGAAACACATGGATTATTGGAAGAATGAGAATGAAGACTAAAGAGCAGCAACAATAGCGCCACCAAAGAGCAACTAATAATTTTTCAAAAGTTTCAACTTTTTCTTTTTGTGCTCCAATCTGATCTTTAATTCAATGTACCTACCAATCTACCACTACTCTTAAATCAGTCTAGGACTAGTTAAGAAGTGACTGATCAGAATTCAAGATGTGCTTCAGAAAGCCACTTTTGAAGACATTAAAGTGATGGTTCTGAGTAATTTCACCCTAGGCTGCTTTGCACCTTGACCTTGAGCCAAACAACCCCCCCATTAGCTTTCTAACACTTAACACTTGCCAATGGATACTCCTCTTGGCTGCTACCGCGCTATCGTGCAAGATCCTGCACAGAGCACATCTATTGCTTTTAAACCGCAGCCGGGATATATACAACTGTGTGGCATCTTGTCCTTTCGCCTCACGCTGCAGTAGCTGCTTCTGCTGTTCACTCGCTTCTTGGATCTTCTTCTCCAGTAGTCTTTTCCGGCAATAGATGTTGTGCTCTGTCCAGCATGGTAGCAGCCAAGAGGAGTATCCATCAGGAAGGTATTATTTAAATATACTTCTGGTGTAGTTACAAACTTTCTAATGCCTTGTTTTAGAAGTAGAGAAACTATTTGTACTACTGTAGATGTTTGGTATCATTCCGGGCATTATTAGTGGAGTACTTTATGAGATACAAACGTGGATCCATTAGCGCCTGCACTAAGCTAACCAGCTGATAATGCTAACTCGACCAACGTTATAACAAGGGAAAAAAGCTAATGGGGGGTTGTTTGGCTCGAGGTCAAGGTGCAAAGCAGCCTAGGGTGAAATTACTTCGAACCATCACTTTAATATTCTATTAATATGCTTGACTAAACTCCTGATTTAAATTGTACCCTGAGCATTATAAATTATTAAAAATAAAAGTCAGAGTGTACATACAGTGTAAAAGCAAAAGTCTAAATGTCAACTTACAGGTAACCAAATCCAGATGTGCAGTACTTAATTTCTGTTCTTACTTGTTTCCTTTTCTAAGGGTATAACAAACACGACATTGACTGCAGATACTATATCGGTGTTGGGAAACATGTGCTGCACTCTGGATGGTACCTACATCAAGAACTCTGACCCGTCCATCTTGGAAAAACTCAAGAACTGCCCGGACCTCACCAACGCTCAGGCGGCTGCTGTTGAAGCTCTACTGCAGAGCGGGAAAACACAGTATGGGTACGTCAACAGCAGCAAAACGTCTATTATCACTTTATTGTATGTCCTTGTAGTATCAGCAGATTTCTTAAAATATCCCCTTAGTTTCCTTTGTTTCTTTCCAAAATCGATCAAAACAGAAAACAATTCAAACAAAAAAAATAAATGTTAATTTCAGTTTGATTCAGTCTTTGTTTTTCAATAACCAGAGCTCCATCAACATGGGACTACCAGACTCTGAAGAACCTCGGGATGTTACCGCTGTACTTGACCTCAACCTTCTACAGTAACTTTGACAAAGTGAGTAACAAACATGAATAAATGCATTTAGCAGAAAAGCTCAGCGGCATTACGTCACCTGTTTGGTGTTGGAATGAGGTCGGTGATGTTTGTTTTTGTGTTCCGCGAGCAGAAAACAAAGCAGATGTTCTTGGAGTACTTCCTCAAAGTTATTGCGAGCAACCGAGTGGACATACAGAAGAAGCGGAGAATGATGGAAGAAATAAGAAAGTCCAATAGAAACCAAGTCAAGTCAAAGCGATCTATCGGTGAGTCTCCTTCCTTGAGCTGCTATTTTTGTCTTCATGAATTGATTATTTTAACTTTTTTTTTTCCTCCTGTGTTTTTAGTAAACGGGTGCACAGTTGGAACGATCACCCAGGTGACCATCAGCGATGAGACGTTCCCCTTCAACTATGACGACATAACTCAGTTCAACTGCTGCCTCAGCGCCTCGACTGTGAAGGACAACTTGGCAGCCATCACTATGAAGGTGGACCAGGTGGAATACCTCCAGATTGTTCTCAGCAAGTTGCGAGAGGTAGGTGATGGGAAGATGTGATTGGTTTATAAATGGCTTTTTAAACAGAGCAAAACAAGTCAAGTCAAGCTTTATTGTCAGATTTGCTATACATGCATACAGGCACAAAGGAAATTTCAGTCCTCTCGGACCCACGGTGCAAAATGCAATAAAAAATAAGTTTTATTTCCATCCATCCATCCATCCATCTTCGTCCGCTTATCCGGTGTCGGGTCGCGGGGGGAGCAGCTCCAGCAGGGGACCCCAAACTTCCCTTTCCCGAGCAACATTAACCAGCTCCGACTGGGGATCCGGCGTTCCCAGGCCAGGTTGGAGATATAATCCCTCCACCTAGTCCTGGGTCTTCCCGAGGCCTCCTCCCAGCTGGGACGTGCCTGGAACACCTCCCTAGGGAGGCGCCCAGGGGCATCCTTACCAGATGCCCGAACCACCTCAACTGGCTCCTTTCGACGCAAAGGAGCAGCGGCTCTCTCCGAGCTCCTCACGGATGACTGAGCTTCTCACCCTATCTCTAAGGGAGACGCCAGCCACCCTCCTGAGGAAACCCATTTCGCCGCTTGTACCCTGGATCTCGTTCTTTCGGTCATGACCCAGCCTTCATGACCATAGGTGAGGGTAGGAGCGAAAACTGACCGGTAGATCGAGAGCTTTGCCTTCTGGCTCAGCTCTCTTTTTCGTCTGGCAACGGTGCGATAGATTGAATGCAATACCGCACCCGCTGCGCCCGATTCTCCGACCAATCTCCGCTCCATTGTCCCCTCACTCGCGAACAAAACCCCAAGGTACTTGAACTCCTTCACTTGGGGTAAGGACTCATTCCCTACCTGGAGAAGGCATTCCATCGGTTTCCTGCTGAGAACCATGGCCTCCGATTTAGAGGTGCTGATCCTCATCCCAACCGCTTCACACTCGGTTGCGAACCGATCCAGTGAGTGCTGAAGGTCGCAGGCCGATGATGCCATCAGGACCACATCATCTGCAAAGAGCAGCGATGAGATCCCCAGCCCACCAAACTGCAACCCCTCCCCACCCCG
This sequence comes from Perca flavescens, assembly GCF_004354835.1. NCBI lineage: Eukaryota > Metazoa > Chordata > Actinopteri > Perciformes > Percidae > Perca > Perca flavescens. Next base: position 11,608,253 of record NC_041332.1, on the reverse strand, counting down.
ACTACGCCTCGATATCCTGTCCATAAATATTACAAACAGGATTGGTGACAAAGCGCAGCCCTGGCGGAGGCCAACCCTCACCTGAAACGAGTCCGACTTACTACCGAGAACCCGGACACAGCTCTCACTTTGGTCATACAGAGATTGGATGGCCCTGAGTAGACCCCCTCACCCCATACTCCCGCAGCACCTCCCACAGTATCTCCCGGGGACCCGGTCATACGCCTTCTCCAAATCCACAAAACACATGTAGACCGGTTGGGCATACTCCCAGGCTCCCTCCAGGATCCTTGAGAGTGAAGAGCTGGTCCGTTGTTCCACGACCAGGACGGAATCCGCATTGTTCCTCCTCAACCCGAGGTTCGACTATCGGCCGAACCCTCCTTTCCAGCACCTTGGAGTAGACTTTACCAGGGAGGCTGAGAAGTGTGATACCCCTATAATTGGCACACACCCTCTGGTCCCCCCTTTTAAAAAGAGGAACCACCACCCCAGTCTGCCACTCCTTTGGCACCGGTCCCCAGACTTCCACGCAATGTTGAAGAGGCGTGTCAACCAGGACAGCCCCTCCACACCCAGAGCCTTGAGCATTTCTGGACGGATCTCATCAATCCCGGGGCTTTGCCACTGTGTAGTTGTTTGACTACATCAGTGACTTCCGCCTGGGAAATCGACGACAATCCCCCGTTATCCTCCAGCTCTGCCTCTAACATAGAGGGCGATTAGTCGGATTCAGGAGTTCCTCAAAGTGCTCCCTCCACCGCCCTATTACCTCCTCAGTGGAGGTCAACAGTGTCCCATCCTTACTGTACACAGCTTGGATGGTTCCCCCCCCCCTCCTGAGGTGGCGAACAGTTTTCCAGAAACACTTTGGTGCCGACCGAAAGTCCTTCTCCATGTCTTCTCCAAACTTCTCCCACACCCGCTGCTTTGCCTCTTTCACGGCAGAGGCTGCAGCCCTTCGGGCCCTTCGGTACCCTGCAACTGCCTCCGAGTCCTCCGAGATAACATATCCCGGAAGGACTCCTTCTTCAGTCGGACGGCTTCCCTGACCACTGGTGTCCACCACGGTGTTCGTGGGTTACCGCCCCTTGAGGCACCTAAGATCCTAAGACCACAGCTCGTCGCCGCAGCTTCAGCAATGGAAACTTTGAACATTGTCCACTCGGGTTCAATGCCCCCAGCCTCCACAGGGATGCACGAAAAGCTCCGCCCGGAGGTGTGAGTTGAAAGTCTGTCGGACAGGGGCCTCCTCCAGACGTTCCCAATTTACCCGCACTACACGCGTTTGGGCTTACCAGGTCTGTCCAGAGTCTTCCCCACCCCTGACCCAACTCACCACCAGATGGTGATCGGTTGACAGCTCTGCCCCTCTCTTCACCCGAGTGTCCAAAACATACGGCCTCAGATCAGATGAAACGATTATGAAATCGATCATTGACCTTGGCCTAGGGTGCTCTGGTACCAGGTACACTTATGAGCATCCCTATGTTCGAACATGGTGTTCGTTATAGACAATCCATGACTAGCACAGAAGTCCAACAACAAACAACCACTCTGGTTTAGATCAGGGAGGCCGTTCCTCCCAATCACGCCTCTCCAGGTGTCTCCATCATCATTGCCGCGTGTGCGTTGAAGTCCCCCAGCAGAACAATGGAGTCCCCACTGGAGCCCCATGCAGGACTCCAGTCAAGGTCTCCAAGAAGGCCGAATACTCCGAACTCCTGTTTGGTGCATATGCACAAACAACAGTCAGAGTTTTCCCCCACAACCCGCAGGCGTGGGGAGGCGACCCCTCGTCCACCGGGTAAACTCCAACACAGCGGCGCTCATCCGGGGCTTGTGAGTATCCCCACACCCGCCCGGCGCCTCACACCCTGGGCAACTCCGGAGAAGAAAAGAGTCCAACCCCTATCCAGGAGTATGGTTCCAGAACCGAGACTGTGCGTAGAGGTAAGCCCCACCAGATCTAACCGGTAGCGCTCCACCTCCCGCACCAGTTCCGGCTCCTTCCCCCCAGAGAGGTGACGTTCCACGTCCCCAGAGCCAGCGTCTGCCGCCCGGGTCTGGTCCGTCGAGGCCCCTGACCTTCACTGCCACCCATGTGGCATCGCACCCGACCCCAACGGTTCCTCCCACAGGTGGTGGGCCCATGGGCTGGAGAGATGGGAGCCACGTCGCTTGTTCGGGCTGTGCCCGGCCGGGCTCCGTGGCAAACCCGGCCACCAGGCGCTCGCCGACGAGCCCGCCGTCTGGGCCTGGCTCCAGACGGGGGCCCCGGGCTTCCTCCGGGCAGGGTCACTCCATCTCTACCTTGCTTCTTCATTGGGGTTTTTGAACCATTCTTTGTCTGGCCCCTCACCTGAGACCACTTTGCCTTGGGAGACCCTACCAGGAGCACAAAGCTCCAGACAACACAGCCCTCAGGTTCACAGAGACACACAAACCTCTCCACCACGATAAGGTGATGGTTCACGGAGAAGATTTATTTTTATTTATTTATTTATTTGACAGGGACATTGCACAACAAATGTGTTGCACAGACCAGAGATAGCTATAAGATAATTTTCATCTGTAGTCCCTGGGCATATATATAGTATATACAGTGGATGATGAGCATTCCTACTAATAAGTTCATTCACAATATAAAATACAGATACAGCACCTACACAAGGATCACCTCAACAGACATGCAATTTCAATATTTACAGTATGTACAATTATTACAGATTGTTTTTATTTTTTTTTTTACTTTTATTATTGCCTACCTAAAATTTTAACAGTACCCTAGTTTACCAGTTTTGTATTAATGATCACAAATCTGACCGTCTTTCAACCACTTCTTGAGGTTAATTTTAAACTGTTAAAAAGTAACACTCTCTCGAACAACAACTGGCAACAAATTCCACATCCCTGCAGCTTTCACAGAAAAGCAATTCTGCCCAAAAGTAGAGGACCTAAAGTTAACGTAACAATCTCCTCTGGAAGAGGCTCGCGTAGTTCTAATACCTGCCTCTTCACAAGGTTTCACAAACTTTCTCAGGGACTGTGGGGCCAAATTATAAAGAATCTTGTATACTAAACTGACATTTGAAAACACAACGAAATTGTCAAATGTCCATCCATCCATCTTCGTCCGCTTATCCGGTGTCGGGTCGCGGGGGGAGCAGCTCCAGCAGGGGACCCCAAACTTCCCTTTCCCGAGCAACATTAACCAGCTCCGACTGGGGATCGAGGCGTTCCCAGGCCAGGTTGGAGATATAATCCCTCCACCTAGTCCTGGGTCTTCCCCGAGGCCTCCTCCCAGCTGGACGTGCCTGGAACACCTCCCTAGGGAGGCGCCCAGGGGGCATCCTTACCAGATGCCCGAACCACCTCAACTGGCTCCTTTCGACGCAAAGGAGCAGCGGCTCTACTCCGAGCTCCTCACGGATGACTGAGCTTCTCACCCTATCTCTAAGGGAGACGCCAGCCACCCTCCTGAGGAAACCCATTTCGGCCGCTTGTACCCTGGATCTCGTTCTTTCGGTCATGACCCAGCCTTCATGACCATAGGTGAGGGTAGGAACGAAAACTGACCGGTAGATCGAGAGCTTTGCCTTCTGGCTCAGCTCTCTTTTCGTCACAACGGTGCGATAGATTGAATGCAATACCGCACCCGCTGCGCCGATTCTCCGACCAATCTCCCGCTCCATTGTCCCCTCACTCGCGAACAAAACCCCAAGGTACTTGAACTCCTTCACTTGTCAAATGTTAATAATTTATATTTCTTCACAATGTTACAGTAGTGGTATGGAAAAGGTTTTTTATCTAAAATTGTAAGTGCCTGCTTGTACAAGCTTTGAAGCAGCTGTAACGCAGAATTGGTTGAAAGAGTCCAATTTGTGATGCAGTAAGTAAGATGAGAAAATATCATCACATGCATATAAAGCTTAGCAGCATCTGTGCTCATTTGAGGATGAATATATCTAAAACTGTGATAAATTAAATTTTACAGTTTTTATCAATTTTGAAATATGCTTTTTAAACGATAGTGTCCTATCCAACACTACGCCTAAATACTTGACCGACTCAACTTCCTGAATCCTTGTACCTTTTACCGGCGCATAGTGAAACGTATTACTTATGGAAAAGAACATGCTGACTGTTTTACTAAAATGTAATGTCAAGCATGATTGTACCATCTAATCTGTTCATACTGTAAAGATGAGAAAGTTTGTAATTTCTGTATTGGTGTTTGATGCTAGTGTGTTTTTACCCTCAGTGTGTTCTGAGTGGCAGTGTGTGTGTTATCTCAGTGAGGACTGTTCATAGTGTTTGGCTGCACTGAGCCTGTTTTGAGACGTGTGTTAAGAGTTGTGTTGCTTTGAATGAGTTTTGCAAGTGATGTGAACTGTTTAGCTCAGGTGACTGTTGGTAGCGCAGACTGTGGCTTGAGTTTTGTACATGTGACTCCAGTTGTGCCCACTGTCGTTTAGCAATCGAAACAAACTGCAATAGCTGTATGTTGAGTTATTTTGAGGGGACAGCACATTTACACTGTTATACAAGCTGTAAACTTAATACTTTACATTGTAGCAAAGTGTAATTTCTTCAGTGTTGTCCCATTAAAAGATATATTGAAATATTTACTAAAATGTGAGGGGTGTACTCACTTTTGTAAGATACTGTATGTCCTATTTACCCTCCAAACTGTTGTTTTTCAACTATGACAGGGTAAAATCGTTTTTTGCATTCTATCACCCCTTTAAACAAATAACTGACTGATTCTCTGCTGCATGATAATGATTCTCAAATATTTTTAGGCTTACGCTGCCAACTCCACTATCCCAGAAGATCAGGTTCAGGTCCTAGGCCCAGCGTCCCGTGTGGCGTCCATAAGTGACATCAACCTGTGGACTATCACTCAGATCGACACACTCTCTGCTTTGATGGACCCGTCCAACGGGCCGTGGGACCCAAGTCTGGTGAGTAAACCAAGTAAACAAGTGTGTTATGTGTGTGTGTGTGTGTGTGTGTGTGTGTGTGTGTGTGTGTGTGTGTGTGTGTGTGTGTGTGTGTGTGTGTGTACGCCAATGTGCTTGTGTGTTCTCATGAATGAATGTTTTTTCTCATCGTCCAGGCTAAGGCCATCATCTCTAAGTATCTGAGTAATGAAGGGAACACACTGGGCAGTGCTGAGCTCAGTGCCATCGGAGGAGCCAACCTTTGCTCCCTGGACGTCGATGTTTTGAAGAACATTTCCCAACAAAGCCTTAAGTAAGAAATCAGGGGGTGTGTGTGTGTGTGTGTGTGTATGACATGACATGACAGTGTTTACCATGAGATCCCAGTTTGATTGAGCATTGATAAAAGGTTTTTTGTTTGATAGTGGAGGTTACGGTAATGGCAACTTTGTAAAAGCTAAATCCTGCCTTTATATCAATCCAGCAAATAACAAATTATGATGAATGCCTACTCATTTTTTACTCTGTGTGTTTGTGTCTCGTTGCAGAGAGGCCGACGCCCTGATGGTGTCCAACTGCACCACGGAGAAAAAGAAAGTACTGTTCACCATTGCCACACAAGCATTTGCCACAATGACCCGCTCAACTTTCCCCGTTTCCTCCTACCAGCTCACACAACCTTTCATCGGTAGGCAAACAGACCCACACACACATCTATACTGCATGCAGAGAAACAACACAGTTGACACTGTTTATTTCTTTCCCGGCCTGCAGGGGGTGCATCTCTAGACTATGTCCGAAGTTTGGTGCCCTCCAACATCAACATGGACATGGCTACCTTCACCAGTCTGGATCCGAACGTTGTACTGGTCAGTTACTTTGTGTGTGTGTGTGTGTGTGTGTTTGGCAGTCGTAATTGTACTTGCGAGTTCTGCATTTATTCATGTGTGTAATACTCACCTTGTCAACGTTATCGTAGAAGGTTGACTACACTTGGACAAATGCTGTTACCTGGACTCTTAGTTGTGGCTGTGTCCAACATAACTGGTATTTATTTATTTTTTGTTATCCGCTGGATTAAAACAAAACAAATCCTTTCTCTGCTGTGTTGTACCTAGAACCTGACTGTTAGTGACGTCCAAGGTCTGCTTGGCTCCAACGTGGCTGATTTAAAGTCCTATGAAAACCAAACGCTGGTACAGAACTGGATCACCAGGCAGTCCCAGACACAGCTCAACACACTGGGAGTGGGGCTTGTGGGAGGCAGAGTTACCCCTCCGACCACCGGTTCCCCAACCACCACCAACTCTCAGACAACCACCACCGGCTCCCCAACCACCACCAACTCTCCGAACACCGGCTCCCCAACCACCACCAACTCTCCGAACACCGGCTCCCCAACCACCACCAACTCTCCGAACACCGGCTCCCCAACCACCACCAACTCTCAGACAACCACCACCGGCTCCCCAACCACCACCAACTCTCCGAACACCGGCTCCCCAACCACCACCAACTCTCCGAACACCGGCTCCCCAACCACCACCAACTCTCAGACAACCACCACCGGCTCCCAACCACCCCAACCACCACCAACTCTCCGAACACCGGCTCCCCAACCACCACCAACTCTCCGAACACCGGCTCTCCAACCACCACCAACTCTCCGAACACCGGCTCCCCAACCATCAGCTCCACTACTAAAACCACCAGTAGCAGCACCACCAAAGGTGAGCATTGAAAAAGGAGTTTGATTTATTTTCATGTCTTCTACATGGATCATCAGCTGGAGAAAATGCCGACTCATTGCCTGGGACCAGTTAGCTTTAATATCTAATTGCGATTATTCTGAGAGATCAATTGTGGTATGACCAGTGGTGGAATGTAACTAAGTAGCCAACATTTACTCAAGTACTGTACTTTACTTGAGTCTTTTCTTTTCATGCCATAATGTTGCACTTTCTACTCCACTACATTATTCTGACAGCTTTAGTTACTATGTACTATATAAATTAAGATTTTTGTTCACAAAACACACATTTATTAAATACAATCTTTATTATAAATTAAATTCCCCAACAATAAAAAGGCCTACAAGTACAGCTGAAATCATAGCCGACTAATCACTTACTGTAGTTGATTGACAGAACTGTTTTGATTGTTTGTAGTTCCTAAAATGGGAGGATGTTTCTGTATCGACTACTTTTACTTTTAATAGTTTCAGTTCATTTCCCTGACAATACTTACATACTTTTACATACAATTTGAATGCAGTACTTTTACTTGTAACATAGTAAGTAATGATTTTTACGGGGTGGTATTAGTACTTATACTTAAGTAAAGGACCTGAATACTTCTTCCACCACTGGATATCATTAACAATATTGGAGGGAATTATCATTTTTGCATCGTTACTTTCATTGAAAAATATATTTCTATGATCATGGTGATGATCACACAATGATTTCTCTATGTTTAACAGGCGTTAATTGCTCTCGTTATGCATCCATGGCTGATTCAGGGGAGGCATTTTTAAAAGTTTTCTTGATAAAATAGGAAATTTCTTTTATGCAGAAGCTTTAGAAGAACATCTTTTATATCTTCATGAAATGACAATGACACTAATTTATGATCTTAGCCAAACATTTGATTAATATATGAGAAATTGAATATATTATTACAGTGTTATCACTAAAGTGAGTTTGTGTGTGTGTGTGTTTCAGGTAACAGTGGTGCCCGCATCCGAGCAGATGGCGGCTTCTCCTTCCTTGTTCTCGCATTCCTCATCGCTTCTCTTGTATGAAGAAACACATGGCTGATTATTGTAATTGATACATATAAGCCTATATATCTGCTAATATAAGGAAATGATGTGGCCTCATGCTGCATTACTTACTATGACGAAAATGTGAAATGTGCAATAACAATACATTAGATGTAAATAATGTATTATTGATTCGTATGCTCTGAAACTTTTTCACACTTTGCTTTTAGTCTCATATTTTTACTTTATTTTGTGTCCCCCCCCGCCCAAACTTTAACTTGAAAATGAAGGTGACAGTTTGTGTTGCTGTGTAACTTTTAGATAGCACTTTCTTCAGGCTTACCTTGAAAATGAATGTCGTGCCTGGAGCTGTATGAGATTATCAATAAATTCATATTTTATATCACAATCATTAAAACGCACCCCTTTTATGGTCACATGCATCATTTTATCTGTGCAGTAAAACTAACGCCAACAACAAATTTAGTTACTAAATGAACATGAACAGCCAATAAAAGTAAGCCTTAGCTACAAGTAAGTGAACACCATCTGTTTCTCCAGTCTAACTTTGTAAAACTCTAAAGGCAGCAAATAACAAGACATACAACAGTGTTAGTGGCAAGCTTTATTACTGGAAGATTCCTGTATAATTACATTTTCTGAATACAACAGTGGTTCATTCAGGAGGAAACTGCAGTCTGGTGTACAGATGGATGTGTTGGAAGTTTAACCCTAAGAAGGGCACCACGTCAGTTGAGGCTGCAACAAACAATTATTTTCAGTATCACATAATCTGCCCATTATTTCCTCGATCGATCGATTCACTGTCTATAAAATGTTAGGAAATAGTCAAAATAATTACCTGTGTAATTTCCCAAAATGCAGGGTGACATCTTCAAATTCAGTGTAGTATCGTGTATGGCTAAGAAAAGCATCACATTCACATTTAAGAAGCATGTAATCAGCAAATGCATGGGTTTTTTGCTTAGAAAAGTTTACGATTATTTGGTGATCAAAATATTTGCCAATGAATCGACTAATCGAATCGACTATATGGTGTAGCACTAATATCGGTTATAGGCGTTTATACACGCCAAGGACAGTCTTGCAGGTAGGACAGGTGTGCTTTGCATCTTTCAGCCGGTCCACACAGAACGGGATGAGACAGCAACCTAAAACAAAGCTGGAGAGGACAGCAGCTGATGTCAGGATCATCTACTCATACAATATATGGTTTTCAAGATTCAAGATACTTTATTGTCATTGTATGAACAACGTAATTATGTCGGTGGCAATCAGTGCAGCAGCAATAAATAAATAAATAAAAACAAAATAAAAAAAAAACAAAAAAGGAATTGCAAATAGTACTCATATGGGCCTTTGCATTGAGATTTTTGAAAAAAAGTATTTTATCATTTATCAGTATCTTGTAATTTTTTGTTAAATACAGGATGTTTTCATGCATTTCACAAGTGACTCTCTTATGTAGCTCTAGCACAACCTGTATAACCTGCATGTTCCGGCTCATGGTAACGCTCTAAGAACAGCAAGTTTTGTCTCTTTTTTTTTTTCAGCCACACAAATGTTTTGTGGTTTTAGAGCCTCACTGGGCCGCCAGCATGGCTGTAGACTTTTTGTCCCCATGAATATTATTATAGTGCAAATGGCGCTTCACTCCTTACCCACAGAAGAAGAGTCCTCCACAGAAAAGGTAAGTCAGCAAACCAGAGGAGTAGTCCACCTTGGAGAGTACTGACTGATGACACTCTGGACAGACAACCTGAACTGGACTGTCTCCCAACGGGGAGGCTGTCACTGAAAACCAAATGAGGATGGAGAAGGCCAGAAATAAAAGACAGGAGGACAGAGTGATAAAAAGAATGACAATCTCAATAAAGTTACAGGAAATTAGAACTAAATTATTATGAGAAACAACCCAAGCGTTGTGTTGTACAGACAGTATACACTCACCGACTGACACCAGTGTATTTGCCATAGTTCCTGAAAACAATTCATATCAAAGATGTCTGTAAATACTACAGGCTGCAACATGTGCATAATAGAGACAAACTCATAATATGAAAGTAAAAACAAGATTTAAATGTGTATGATGCTTTGTTTATAAATGATGATCGCAAACGTATCTTCTCAGCCACTATTTAAAACATAAGGAATTATATTACAGTCATTTGAACAAAAAAAAAATCTAAACATGAGGAATAAATCATATTAATACGGTTATCCGTATTTTAAATTAGTTTTTTTTGTGTACAGGAAAATGTGCAATCCACATAAATTATTTACAAATCAACACTCACATATGTAAATCTTGTATGCATTATTAAACATGTATTCATGTCTAGTATCTAGACATCATTGCTTTGTAGTGCAAACAAGTTTACAACACAAAGGACAACTATTTAACAGATACCCACTTAGATCCTGTGAACATTAGCACACGTGATCAGTTTAACCCTCCTGTTGTCTTGGGGTCAAATTTGACCCATTTTCAAAAGGTTTCCACATCACAAATTTGGGTTTCTTTCAACCAAATTGTCAAAGAAATTTACAATGGATGGTTCCATACAACGCTCTTCACAAGTAAGTACAATCTAAATTAATTTTGGGTGTTTTATTCTATTTTATAGCATTTGAAAAAAAAAGACAAAAAGAAGAAAAAAGAACAGAAAAGCTTCAAAAATTGGAGGAAAAAAATCAACAAAAACATTGGAAAAAGTGACAAAAACATCAGGAAAAGTGAGAAAAAACGTGGAAAAAAGTGACTAAAAACAAGGACAAAACATCAGGATAAGTGACAAAAACGTTGGAAAAAGTGGACGGAAACGAAAAAAGAAACGTTGGGGAAAAAAAAAAGTTTTAATTTAAACGACGGGAAGACACCACAAGGGTTAGCACATTAACAATGAACTTTGAGTAAAGTACTTACAGTATATGTAGAGGGAAGTCTGACTGCATAGAAGACAGTTTTCCCAGTGCAGGCTAACTCTCCCCTGCCAAACTTGTTTACTTCCCCAGAAGTCATAAGGTTGATAATATTGTGCAAACTTCCCTGACCCAACCCATGTTAAAAAAAAAACCAATGAGTGAGGATAATACTTTATAACAACAACCTTTTACAATCATAGATTTCTTATTTCCCAGGTGTGTGCATGAGAGGAAGTCTCAGCAGAATTGTCTCCTAAATACATCAAATGTCACCTTTAAAATGTTTTTTATCATAATTATATTTATATTTTGTTTTGTCTCTGTGTGCAACATGGCCTGTAGGAGAAATGCTCTATTGTCTGACTGTGCATTTTGGTTTCATGTATTTACGCACATGAAATGACAGAACATGCTTCCAAAAAAAAAAAAAAAAAAAAAACACCAACATAAAAATCAATTTGAATATAACTGAAAACCTAAGGAAGTGTATGCAGTTTTAGGTGTTTTTAAGAAGTGCAGCAAAGATGTAAAAACATCTGGTATATTGGAAAACTGAATGAATGAAACTAACTTAACACAAATGACCCTCTGTTCAGACTGAAATTAACAGCACAAGACTCCTACTGCTCCAAATTAAATCTGGCATTTAGCTCTTTGCTGAACATAGTGCTACAGTATTTCTTTTCAGTACCGAGCACCGGTTCCTACAAACAAAAAAGAATTAAAGTAATCTTTTAAAATAGGCCACAAATATAAATTGTGTATTGTGATTTCATCAAAAAGTTAGGCATTGTAGCTTTTATCAAACAAGAATAAATAGGGCATTTGTTGGGAGATTATTTTCAGATATGGATTAATATGTGCTAGTGACTTTGAACGACTGCTGGACAGTTTTTGTGGAATTCAAAATTAACTACTATGTTCATGTTAATGAAGCAACATGTGACCCAGTATAACAGTGTGGCTTATTTATGTGATTTCAACACATAAGAAACTACTACGTCAGCAATACTTTTTAATAGAATACATTCCCGGTTGGTTTTGTTCTCCTTGATCGGTTCACAATAAGAAAAGCGTGTTTTGGAAGGGGACACAATAGTAAAGGAACGGTATAGCAAAAGTGTAAAATATAAAATGAATCCCACTACGAGTACTTATAACATAAATGGACTGACTGCTCCACACCCCCACACACATGTTCCTGCATGGTTGTGTGTGTGAGAGATTTGGCTCTTCAGCTATACTTTATGCTTCTTCTTCATATCCACAATCTTTTCACTCGATAGTGCTTCTTAGCTGCTATGTATTCACTAAAAAGCACTTGTCCAAAAGAAAAACAGCAGGAATTTAACACCAGTGATGTGATCAGAGGTTGAATTTGTATTAATTGCACTAATTTTGTACTTTTTATTTACGTGAAACAAATGGTTGGCTCCAATTTACAATCCTAGATATCAATCATAGTAAAACGCAGGAGAACAACTAAAATGAAAGGTTTTTAATCAGTAAAAACAGGTGCAATATCTCACATGTAAACAATTGCAGCATCTCATTCATAATACCTGAATAGTTACATAGAAATATTTGAGTGATTCTAGGATTCCTGTAAAAATAGATCAGTGTAACAAAAGAACAATATCGCCTTCAAAATAAAAACGTTTTAGCTAATTTCAAGTGATCTCTGGCTCACCTTTAGGTCGGTGAGCAGTATTAAATAAGTCTCAGCTTCATTAGTAGCCCTCTCTCCCTGCAGCCAAATTCTACATCACTAACACGGAGTCATCATCAACTTATAAGCAAAGGGATGTTGGAAAAACGTCATCGTCTCTCGGCTTGTAGCAGCATAATAGTGGCATTCATATCGATCTCAGAGAACGAGGCCTTTATTTCTAATATTCCCTGTTCTCCAGTTAACCTCATCCATGTTTACCTTTTGTCCTGATGAATTCAGAATAATTTCCACATGACTAGCACTGGTGGATATGACGATATAATAATGTCTGTTCTCTTATCTAGATCGTTTCTATCAGGATGTTTGAAAAACCAGCAGCCGAACTGCATCAACAGGGCAATACAGTATTTACGTCACTTGGACGACGCTTTACGTTCTGATCCTTGCAAGTTATGTTCATTCTGCACTAAATTTCTTGATAAAACACTCACTTTTATTTTACTTGTCAAGTATTTTATTCACACGAGTATGCAAAAATAGGCTTTACCACGTGGTTATTTTATATTTCCTATTTATTTATTGAATTATCAGAAAAGCTGCTATATCGCGATATACAAATCGCTTTCAAAATATGAAATAACCTATGTCGGGATAGAAGATTTTGGTCATAGCGCCCAGCCCTACACAGTTCTAATTCCATCAGTACAGCCAGAGTCATATCAGGCATTCCAGTTGACCTTTTTCACCCCTGAACGATGCAAAGCTACCAGGGCTGCACAATTAAATCGCAATTTAAGCAAAATCGCAATATGGACTAGTGTAATATCCAAATTGCAGGGGGGTGCAATATTTGTTAAAGGCAAAATGTGTGTTAAACCATTCTGATTGAAGCATTGTGGTGGTGCAGACTACAAATCCTATCCTACAGACTAAAGAAAACATCTTGGTTTGGTACAGATCCTCGCAAAAATCACACTATACTATAATCATTTAATTTTTGTTTATTTTAATATTTTTCAATGAAAATAATAAGGATACAAAAAGGCTCATTCCCTCAAATATCGTGAATCATATCGCGATTGTAATATCAGTCAAAATAATCGCAATTAGATATTTTCCTCATATCGTGCAACCCTAAAAGCTAGCATGAATGAAAGTTTCCTCAGCACCCTTCCTTTCATATGTAGGCTTTTATTGTGAAAAACATCAGGACGTTTTTTAGCCTCACATCAGGAGTAAGGCAAAGAAGGAACAACTGGAATTTATTATGAAAACATTTCTGTTAAAAAAAAAAAGAGAAAGAGCTGCAGAGTGGTGAGCATAACACAACTTAGCGCTGTGGAAATGTACATTATACTTTACCATGTGAGCTGTTGTAGTAAGCGACGCGTTCGATTTTTTGTTGGGAATATTATTTTTTGAATAATAGCTTTTGTATGAGAATTAAACTATAGTAAGTAATATAGGGAAGGTAGAACATTTGGCTGCAGGGTCTGTGTAGTACATTGAACATAACTCAGGGTTACGTCTTCACCCTTCAACAGAACTGACATTTTTTGCAAGCACATTTAGCACTGAATTCCCATACTAGTGTGTTCCAAGAGTGGATGAGCCCACTATCATGACAGCAGCTTGGAGTATTCCGTCTCTAACAAACACTGCTATTTCCCCTCACAACCTATCCAGCTTTTTTCCTTTTCTTGTAGGTGCTTCCTTATTTCTTTCCTGACGTAGCAGCGATCTTAGATTTTCCTCTGACAGATCATAGCTGTCATTTCACCCTCAGTCGCTTTTTTCCATGACAGAAATTATCAGGTCATGTTGTCCCCTAGGGTTTTTGCAAGACCTCCTCATTCAGGCTTCATTTTGCTTAGAAATCCCTCCTGTTTCACCACATCTCAGGTCACATCTTCTTCTTTTTCTCATCCATTTCTGTCCTACCTCCATTTCCTGGCCCTCTTTCCTCTCTCCTCCTTTTCTCTGCGTCGCTCGCGGGATTCCCTGCAGACTTGTGGTCAGGAGGCCATGAGGCTTCTGTTCGGTCCGCCTCTGCCGGCTCTGTCCTGTCCTTCAGCGCCCTCAGCAGGACCCAGAGCAGTGTGTTCTCATTCAGCAGGTTTTCAGAGGCGTCTGCCAGCTCCTGCAGCCGCCTCACCGCCTCCCCGAGCTGCCGGCTCTTCTCCCGGTGCTGTTCCTCCAAGCTTTGCCGCTCTCTCTGCAGCCCTTCGTTCTGGGCTTCTAAGCTGAGAGCGTCGAATGTCAGCCGCCGGTTGTCGCGCCACAGCTGCGCCAGCTGTTGGGAGAGACGTTCGCGGGCGTGACGCAGCGCTTGGACCTCTCGCTGGAGTGCTAGAAACTCTGCACGGAGGAAGGTACTGGGGCCCTCAGCCTCCGCCTCGCTCGAAGCTGGCACTGGTCTGTCTGCATATTGTACAGAACCGGAGTGCTGCAGGATGAAGTGGAGGAGGTTGGGTAACGTGATGGGCAGGTCGTCCGGAAACTTCACACTAAAATGTTTTCTTCAGGAGAAGCAGAAACGGGGAAAAGAAGAGTGCAAATAAAATTGTGGTTAAATACTTTTTGTATTTTTATTTATTTATAATTTTAAAACGTGTATATTTTTTTTGTGTGTGACAAAACTGTTTGGGAATAATAATCAATTCATTAATTGAGTACACAGCATTGACATTATTAACGTACCCATTTTGGAGGCTACTGTGAGTTGTGTTCTGTTGGAACAACTGGACAGATTCTTTTATCATCAATTAATCTGCCAGTTGTTTTCTTGATTAACTAATTACTTAATCAAGAGAGAAATCACAACTTTTTGACGCCCAGGGTGACATCTTCAAATTACATTTTTTGTTTTGTCTGACATTCCAAAATCCTGAAGACATCAAGTTTATTTTCACATAAGACAAAGAAAATCTGCTAATCCTCACATGTGGAAAGCTATAGATACAAAATGATTATCAAAATAGTTACATTTCGATTAATCGTTTCAGCTTTAGAGTACTTTGGTCATTGACCGCCAAATGTTACTGGAAAATACCATCTGTGTGTCTGTGTGTGTGTGTGTGTGTGTGTGTGTGTGTGTGTGTGTGTGTGTGTGTGTGTGTGTGTGTGTGTGTGTGTGTGTGTGTGTGTGTGTGTGTGTGTTACCTGTATTTGGGAAAGAGAAGAATAGAGGGAACATGATCCACCATGAACTCCCAAGGAAGATCATTACGTGCAACATTCACCCTACACAGAAAGAAACATTTTATATATAATTCTTTAATTTATTTTAAAGTTTTGACCAGCAAACTAATGTAGAACTGTTTATGAAAGTTTCTTTTCCACTTTTATTTCCTGCTTTTAAATGTGTTTACCTGCTTTTCTTTGTTTCTGCTTTTATCTGATTTCATGGGTTTTAATTTGTGTTTCAACATGTTTCTATTCATGTTTTATGTTTGTATACATATGTTTCTGTCTTTGTTGTCTTTGGTGCAAAACGTGTTTGTTTTTTTAAAGTGCTATATAAATAAAAAATTAACTTAAACTGAAAAAAAACAAAATCATTAAAACACACAGTACTGCCACAATAACTATCAACAGTCAACAATAAAAAACATACACAAACACTGTACCTGGCGACAGTGATGGTACCGTTCCCCTGTAATAATCTGGCCAGCTGGATGATGATGTGGTTGAGAACAGAGCAAAAACCACACCACTGAGTGTAGTAGATGACCAGCACATCCTACACAGACACACAATTATTTTTTTTCTCCACAGCTCAAGTCCATGAATTGAATACTTGATGCTGAATCCTGCACACAAATGGATGTAGAGTTGATAAGGTGAGAGTGAAAAGGAATTGAACCAGTCTTTTCTCACCTTTTGAAGGTCCATGACGGACGGCAGGAAGGAGGAAGTGGTCAGTTCTGTGATGAGGAGGCGTGGAGGCGAGCGCTGGGGTTTGTCTGGATGCCTGGTTTCCTCCTCCCCTCTTTTCCTGTCTTCTTCTCCCACCAAGTGCCTCTGCAAAAGGCTGTATGGAGCACTGAAGTTCCTGATGAAGGCCTCTTTAAGAAGATACAGAGACACACAATGAAAACAGAGAATGACCAGTGCTGCACAATATAATCGTTTTTTATTGTCATCGCAATAACATGTGCAATAAAACACATCGCAAAAGACAAGATTTTGTGTTAGTTGAAAGAAAATCTGTAGAAAATTGCACTTTTAAATGTAACAAGTTTTTTTTTTTAGTAGTGTCTTTGAAATTCAATTCAATGTTTCATTTGAATTTGAAAAATACCCCAGGGGTGCCCGAGAGGGGGGGAGGATGAGCACCCCAACAGGAAGGACTCAATGATAATGACACAGGACAACGGAATAACGACATCGACAATACAGTGCATCTGTGGGAAGATCTGTAAGAATGAGAGGGGTTTAAAAATCCATCAAGGCAGAATGAGATGCTTGACAGCGGCAACAACGACACAACGCACAGAAGTGACTTCTGGTAAGAAGCAGGAGGAGCCAGGCCTGGAGTCAACCCACAGTGCCGGGAGCCTCCTAGTGTCGTCAACACCTCCTGTCAGCAGCCCACCTGCCACCATAACCCAAGAGACAGCATTTCTCGACAATCCACAGGCCTCCAAAGCCAGCAAGCTGCAGCCATAACAACTGGCTGTGCCCCTTCGGTACAACCAAGAATCCAGTGGCCAAAATCCTCCAAAAGAGTTGAGTGGCAACAATTTGAGGAAGATGTAAGCCAGGTCCTGGAAGTGACAGCCAAAGGGGATGTGGACCACCGACTGAGAACCATGACCATCCTCATAGTTAGCATCGCAGCTGAGCAATTTGGAACCGAGGCACCCAAGCCTGCTCCATCGGCATATACTCTCAGCCACAGAGTAAGGAAAATCCATTGCCTCAGGGCAGAACTCAGGCTGCTAAAGAGGCAATACAAGTCAGCAGGGGAAGTTGAGAGAGCCGGCATAGTGGACCTGAGAGCAATCCTAAGGAAACAACTCTTGACCTTACGGAGGGCAGAGTTCCACAGAAGGAGGCGGAAGGAGAGAGCCAGGAAAAGGGCAGCATTCTTGGCCAATCCATTCAAGTTGACCAAGCAGGTTCTTGGCAAAAAGAGGGCTGGCCGCCTCACCTGCTCCAAGGATGCCTTAAATGACCACCTCAAGGCCACATATAGTGACTCCAGCAGAGAACAACCGCTGGGTCCATGCGATACACTGATAACACCACCAGAGCCTTCATCAGACTTTGACCTGAAGGAGCCCAGCCTAAGGGAAGTGGAGGAAGTGGTGAGGAGAGCAAGAGCGAGCTCAGCACCAGGCCCAAGTGGAGTGCCCTATAAGGTGTACAAGAACTGCCCAAAGCTACTAAATCGGCTTTGGAGGGCCCTGAAGGTGATCTGGAGGAGAGGGAAGATCGCCCAGCCATGGAGGTATGCTGAAGGAGTGTGCATACCAAAAGAGGAGAAGTCTGAGAACATCGACCAGTTTCGGGTCATCTCCTTGCTCAGTGTGGAGAGTAAAATCTTCTTCAGCATTGTGGCCAAGAGGCTCTCCAATTTCCTGTTGAGCAATAAGTACATTGACACATCTGTGCAAAAGGGAGGTATACCAGGAGTTCCTGGTTGTCTGGAACACACAGGCGTGGTAACTCAGCTCATCACGGAAGCAAGAGAAGGCAGAGGGGACCTGGCTGTACTGTGGCTGGACCTTACCAACGCCTATGGCTCAATACCCCACATGCTGGTGAAGGTCGCACTGGAGAAACACCATGTACCGCAGAAGGTGAAAGATCTCATCCTGGACTATTACAGCAAGTTCAGCTTGAGAGTCTCCACTGGTCAACTAACATCTGATTGGCACCAGCTTGAGGTGGGGATAAATCACTGGCTGTACCATCTTAGTGACCCTCTTCGCGCTGGCAATGAACATGCTTGTCAAGGCAGCGGAAACCGAGTGCAGAGGTCCCCTCAGCAAGTCTGGAGTAAGGCAACCTCCCATAAGAGCCTTCATGGACGACCTCACAGTGACAACAGCGGCAGTACCAGGAGCCAGGTGGATCCTCCAGGGGTTGCAGAGACTCACGGCATGGGCACGCATGAGCTTCAAACCTTCAAAGTCAAGGTCTCTGGTTCTAAAGAAGGGGAAGGTTACAGACAGATTCCGCTTCAGGCTGGGAGAACACCAGATCCCGTCAGTCACAGAGAGACCAGTGAAGAGCCTTGGGAAGGTCTTTAACTGCAGCCTGAACGACAGAGGCTCCATCAAGGCAACCGGTGCTGACCTGGAAGGATGGTTGAGAACAGTGGATAAGTCTGGGCTCCCTGGAAGATTCAAGGCTTGGGTTTACCAGCATGGAATCCTGCCAAGAATCCTCTGGCCTTTGCTTATCTATGAGGTCCCCATGAATGCGGTGGAAGGTTTTGAGCAAGATGGCTGGGTCTGCCGCTTAGCCTAAGTAACAGACTCAGACTCCCTTTTAGCTCAGTCATGGAGGAGTTCATTGTTGCACAGGAACATCTGCAGTACTCTGGATCCAGAGATGCCAAAGTGTCCGGTGCAGGGATTGTGGTGAAAACAGGGAGGAAGTGGAGGGCCGCCGAGGAAGTCCACCAAGCAGAGACTCGGCTGAAACACAAGGCCATCCTTGGAGCAGTGGCGCAAGGCAGAGCTGGACTTGGGAGCTCAACAGCGACCCAATATGACTCTGCCAGCGGAAAGGAGAGGCAGAGTCTGGTACAGGAGGAGGTGCGAGCTTCAGTCGAGGAAGAGCGAACTAGCAGAGCAGTGGCCATGCGGCAGCAAGGCACCTGGATGAAGTGGGAGCAGGCGATGGAGCGAAGTGTCACCTGGAAGGACATCTGGAAGTAAAACCCCAGAGGATAAAATTTCTGATCCAGGGGGTTTATGATGTCCTTCCATGTCCATCCAACCTGTGCACATGGGGCAAAATAGAGACACTTGCATGTCCCCTTTTGTTCCAAAATAGGAACATTAGAACACATTCTGAGCTGCTGCTCCAAGGCGCTGGGTGAGGGCCAGTATTGATGGAGACATGACCAGGTCCTCAAATCCATCGCTGAGGCAATCAGCAAGGGGATCAAGGACAGCCGATACACCCAAGCTACAGCTAATGCCATTCACTTCATCAGGGAAGGACAAAATCCAGAGAAGACACGGAAAAACTGCTCTGTAGGTTTGCTCTCCACGGCCCGAGACTGGGCAATGACAGTCGACCTGGAAACGCAGCTGAAAATCACACATCGCCCAGTCCAAATTGAGACATCTTGGTCTCTGAGGCCACGAAACAACTAATCCTGTTAGAGCTGACAGTGCCCTGGGAGGAAAGAATGGAGGAGGCGCAAGAGAGAAAGCGGGAGAAATATCAAGAACTGGTGGAGGATTGTCGGAGGAACGGATGGAGGACCAGGTGTACGCCAGTAGGGTTTGCCAGTCACTCCCTGAGCAAGGCCTACGGCACGCTGGGCATAACAGGTGCTAGCCGAAGAAGAGCTATAGGCAACAACGTGGAGGCAGCAGAAAAAGCATCCAGATGGCTCTGGTTAAAGAGGGGAGAGCAGTGGGGGCAGTAGAATGCCACAGCCTTGGTCGGGTTGCCAGGACGAGGGTGTCTGTTGCAAGACCCGAAACACCCAGTGACTCCTGGAAACAACACTGATGATTTGTCCAAGGTTGTGCATCAGAAGATGTTTTTGTAACTTTAATTTGTTCAATAAAAGAATGTTGCAAATGATTTCCTTTCATTCGTTTTAAATTCAACTAGCAGTTTGTTGTATTTTAGCCAACTACAGACAGTGGATCAAGAAGCACATCACCAAATGCATTTGTTTCTGTTCATTAGAAACATCAAAATGCAGATAACCATGACATCATTACACATCCAGTAAGAGACCAATAGGACATTGTTAAACGCTTACATTTTTACTGTGGAAAAGTCATCACATAGAAATGTAAAGGCCACAACACCCTGTGTTCAACTGCAAACTTCTTTGTGGTGACTATTCCCTGAAAACAGCTGTACATGTACAGTATGCAAAAGACCTGAGACATGAGCTAATATGCAAACCTGTTTGCCTTCTCTGTTTGATGATGTGTTGAATTTGAACCACTTTGTACACAGAACAGGTGAATCTACACAGACACGTACACACTAATCTGACTCCTCCATCCACAGGAGACTCAAAACTATCTACTCAAAACTATGGCTGCATCAAACTTTAGTTTTTGCAATAGTTGCAATTTAGCACACGTAGTACAGACAGGCCCTTATCATATACGTCTGAATCTAAATTTGATTGTCCAGCAAAACTAAACCTTAAAACAGAAATTGTGACAGGTAAATGCTTATTGCCAAATATCATTGACTCAAGAGGAGAATTGGGGGGGGGTGAGTGTGCTTCAAACAAAGTGCTTTTTGGATCATCAAACAGCATCTGAGGGCCCCTCCCCCCAGGTGTGTGGAGGTGAAAAAGTAGGCAAGATTTTAGCCTCTTTAAAGCTTTCTTTTTCATTCTTTCGTCACTTTTACTTGAGTAAAGCGGAGTGTAACACTATGAATAACTTAAAAAGGAGAGACATTATGAAAGCGTGACCAAATGAACCCCTTTAAAATTATTATTGCGTCTCAACCCCTCTCAATGAAAGCAGGCTTTTCACCCGACCTTCAAGTGTGGCAATTTGGAACAGCTGTAAAGTCTTTTGCTTTTAGACATGATCTGACGACACTGTACAAACTAGTTTGTTTCAAGCATATCTCGGCCTTAAGATTTACAAACCAAATAAAACCATGAAATATGAATAAGATACTGTCTTAGTCTTACCCAGAGACTCTGTCAGCGTGGCTGCTGGACTACGGTGGAGAACATAATGAACCTCATCCTTCAGGTTCACAATAGTTGCAAATGATCCATCGTCTTGTGCACCAGCCTCTTGGTGAAGAGAAGCATTTCTGTTGCTATTTGCCCCGAGCCTCACCGCCAGAGGCCAGTTCAGAGCGAGGTCAAGCAGATAAAACCTGAGTGTCCTGTTAGTCCGACAACGGAGCCCTGTGATGCCGTCTCCTCCCTGCTGAGGGGCAGAGGATGGAGGGATGAAAGAAGGAGGAGGTATTTGCATGTCTAGCTCCTCTTTGGCTTGTGATTCATTGAGTTGAGATTCTTTTCTGCAGCAGGCACTGTATTGACTGAATGGGCTGTAGCTGTTCAGAAAGTTGCGACAGCCCACTGAGGTTGCTGTTTTTAAGGACACGGCAGGTAGTTGGTGTAGGCAGCAGTATCTGAGATAAGACTGCAACTCGTCTCCTCCTTGAGCCGTGGACGGGAACGAGCAGCGTACAGAGGAGCTGGTTAGGCCCGATTGTGACAAACTCAGGCACACCTCACACACACTTTCAGACTCTGGGAGAAGAACTGACTGGCAGCACAGCGAGCGAGAGGTGAAACTTTTGTCCAAGCTGGAGTGGTTGTTGTCACAAGAATGATAACGCACAGCAATGTCTGCAACCTGAGAGACAAAAGAAGGAAGTTAGAATAATAATAAAAACACTTTACTTCAGGATATGCATTTGACACAGAACCTGACATAGTTCCGTTTGTTCCATAAACAGTGCAGTGTACCAGTGCAGTGCAAGAAATTAATAAATAGTCCCAAATTTAACTTAATAAAAGTCAGTGGCAAAAAGAAAAGTGTAAGCCCTGTTTTAAAAGAACTAAGAGCTGGAGAAGATTAAACTCTTCTGGGAGTTTGTTCTAGATATGTAGTGCATAAAAAGAAAGATGCTCCATTGTATAAAATATAGCACTAAGCTCAACTTCACCCCCTATGTGATGTTTTCCATCCCTGCTCACCTGCTGTAGTATGGGGCTGAGTTTGGACCAGAGTGGATTGTGCGGCAGGAACAGCAGTAGTGCTGGACCTTTAGCCAGCTCACGTTCCAGGAGACGGGACTTTGTTCCTGGAGGCTGCAGCCACTGGAGGACAGTCTCGCGGTGTTCAAACACCCAGCTACAGATGGCCTCTGATGTAAAGTTGCGTTCCCTTCGAGGGAAAATCTGACAGAAGAAAACATACAGCACAATGCCGGTGCAATGCCTTAGTATACATCCAAGATGATGTATTCAGCATTTAATTACATTTTTTAAATCAGTGTTTTATCTATCATGGCCCATTGACATTGCTTACCAAAGAGGAGTTAAATCTTCTGTAAAGGTAAACGGTTTCATCTTCTTTTAGTGAGATGGCCTCTGCCACCTGTTTGTTAGTCACAACCCCAAAACGTACGACACCACGGAAATCTGCACCAGAAAAACAGAGACTAAGGGCTGGAGACATAGACATTAACCACATGTTTCACCCATCATTGTAACATTTCTTAAATTTTTAGCCTACTCAATGCTATCTTTACCATGACCAGGTTTCCCAAAAACTTGGCCATTTCTAATCTCATTTTACATAAATTACATGATTAAAAACTTTGACAAAGTCAAAAGAACAGGTTTCACTGCTGTATGGCTGCTGGATCACTTCTTACCCCTTTTTAGGGCCTGCAGGGCAGAGGACAAATATGTTATGTACCCCGGTGGCTGAGGAGAGGAGTTAAACTGGAAGAAGCCCACCACTCGAGGCTGGAAATACACAAGAGAGAGCTAATTAGAATCCATCATATGGAAATATAGCCTTATTTAAAGAAGAGATCTATGTACAGACACAGATCTTTCAACAACTGTTAAACTTTCAGGTCGTTCCTTAAAGAGAGCTAACATTAGCAACTTGCATAAATGGTCTTTCGACAAGCACACACAGTAAGGATTAAACTGCTTTTCAACTCTCCATCAGATGACCTGACGCAAAACAATACCTCATGATAAGAGAGGAACTCTTTGAGTGTGGCTCTTGATGGGAGGTAAGTGAGCGGTGTGATGACTCTGAGGATAAAACTTTCCATATATGGAGCCACAAATGGACCCTTGTACTCTATAGGCCCAAACCTGCAGGACAGAAACACAAAGACAAACAATATAATGGATCAATTACTGTAGATGATCTCCCACTAACAGCTGTTGTTGTAAGTTACATCCTAAAATAAAATAAATACACACAGGAAATAAAACATTAACATTCATGTGAATGGAGGAGAGGTATGAGAGTTGCCATGTTTAGGCCATTGTCTACTAGGTAATCTGATCACGAGACAACGAGGTGCATCAGAATTTGAATGGTTTACAACCTCTATTAAACAATGTCCTGGGAAAACCATGGATATATCATAAACTGAAATATTACAAAACACAGTCACAACAACAACAACATCAAATATGATGAAGATTCTTATTTAATTGCTTGTGTTTCTTCTCAAGATAGAAATGCTAAACATTTAATGGTTCCAGCTTCATCAATGTGACTATGTGCTGCTTTTCTATCTTTTCTATCATTGTACATTTAACATCTTTGGGTTTTGGACTGTTGGTCGGACACAACTAGTAATACGAAGTTGTCAGTTAAGGCTCTGGGAAATGGATAGAAGTGATATAGACGAATTAAATGATTAATCAAGAAATTAATCAGAAGATGAATTAATAATGAAAATAATAGTTAGTTGCAGCCCTGCAGCATTTATACAAACACTTCGGTCCAGTTCCAGTTTTGCTTTTTACAGTAGGTCTGCCTATGTAAGCGTTAACAATTTAGCGTTTTTAATCCTTGAGCAAAAATATTAACTTGAAAACCACATCAAATCTTAAAGATCATTAAATCAGAAAAATAGATTAAAACGATCAAAGCCGGCAAAACAATATAATGCAAGCTGACTGGATAGCTGTTATGAAGTAAATGCACCTGCCCTGAAATACATGTTGTAAACAAAGCACTGGTAAGATCTTATTTTTGTTTTGCCAATATGATGAAATAAGGAGTTAACAAGAAAATATTTTAAAATATTTGTGGACATTTTAAGCCATCATTAAAAAGAAAATGAGCGGAAAACATACAACAAATGTCCAGACACAAACTGGGGATGAACCTTACGCCACCACAGTGTCTTAACTCTGGCTTATTTTAAAGGAAGTGAATGACTTACGTTACAACAATTTGCAGCTAACTACAGTTTGTTGAACCACAGCAATTCTAACATCTGAAGCAAGAAAAGTCACATTTGTTCTGTTCTGTCATTTCAGTTCAATACAAAGAACTTTGAAAGGGTGAACGTCTTACCTTCTATAAAACAGATGGATGATCGGGTATTGATAGAAGCGGTGTTGCTTCCTGCATTTCCCATGACTCCACCAGCAGTTAACAGCCACAAACTGCACCTGTGTTTGTGTGTATAAGAGAAAAGAAACAAGTTGAACAAGCAGATCTTTTTCCAGACAATAGACATGGTATGGGGAATTATCATTGTCAGTCATACGAAGAGATCAGACTTTATTCTGTCTCATTTACATTACAAGTGAGCCCCAACACATTTCTTTAAACTCTAAACTTTAACTGTGTAGCGGTTTGGTTTAATTTTAATTACTTTTAAGTATTAGTCTAAACTGAGGATAAGAATACTGCTACTTTATGGAGTCCCATAAGCTAGATTTACTTTTCTAGATATGTAATGTGTCTCTGTAAATTGACTAGCAAGTTACTCTAACACCAAGCCCTAGTTTTCTGCTACCACATCAGTGGTCATCTAAGGGTGTCAATCAGGATTGTTATTTGGTATTTAAACATTCCTGCAGAGTGTTTGTTGTGTCCTCAGATGTTCTGTACCTGTTTGGCCAGCTTCTTAGCCACCTGCTGCACTTCCTGCCGGGCAGCCATCGAGTGAGCACACCACGGTGCATAGAAGAAGATGAGAGATACCTCTGCCATACTCCTGAGACGATCCACCTGGAGAGAAAATGTTATTGACATAACCACTGTGCTAGATCGTTATTCTGTTTGTGGCTTAAGCATTAATGTATTACTTCCAGGGACTGACACTTGCAGTTGAAGTGCGTTGAGAAACTAATATCTGACTTCTAGAGCTCTAGAAATTTGATAATTTAAGACAATGCCAAAACATTTGAGAAAGTCAGGCGGGGAGCAATCAGCACCAGTCACAAGATAAAAGCTACAGGATACAATATATCAAGTTTCATGCTAAAGAAATATAATCGACACAAGGCTGAATAGTATGTACTCTGTAGCCTCGTCCCATTGCTCCTTTGATATAGCCGTCCTTAAATCCATTCACCATGCATATTTTACCATACCTAACGCAGAAAATTCCACACTTGACTCATGATAAATGGTTTTGCATCAGGTGTCTGTGAATCTCACCTGGTCCAGCTGACCCAAGTAAAGGTCCACTACCGGGGCCTCGGCAGAGAAAAACCGCACCGAAGGCCGAGCTGCTGCCACCACATTCTTAGCACGGCTTTGAGAAAGAAAAAAAAAAAAAAGTAAATCAAAAATCATTATGACAACAAAATGAAGTTCCCAGAATCAAGCTAAGCACTTACTGTACACTCTGGGGTTGTCATAAGTGGAGCAAAACTGCACAGTCACAGATAGATTCTTAAAATGTCAATCTTTACAGGTGTAGGGTTGCAGCGATATACTGGTTTTACAGTATACTGTGGTATGAAAATTGGCAGTACTGTTCACATTTGTTTCTACGCTATTGAAAAAAAATGATGATGAGGTTTTACAAATACTTCCATAAAAAAAATGGTTTTAATTATAAGAAAGTGTTTGTTCAATCTAAATAAAACCCATCTGTTTTCATACCTTCAGTATTATTATCATTGTAATTGATAATATTCATTTGTAGTACTGTAATGATTGTCAGGAGAAAATAGCAAGCTGGAACTGTTGCAGGTATTGATTAAGAAAGTCAAATGACTTATCACTTTATAAAAACAGTTGATGGTTAGTCACTCTCAATAACTACCAAATTAAATGCCTTATTGTTTCAGCTCTACATATTTTGCTGAACACTTTAGTACTTCTACTTAAGTAATATTTTAATTGGTTTTTACTTTACTTTTTACAACAATATTGCTACTTTTACTCAAAAGATTCAAAGATTACAATACTTCTTCCACCAGAAGAAGCAGGATGTGTCTGAGATCATTTGTTAGCAATTTGCATGAAGTTCCAGTCTTACCAGCTGGGTTCACTGGAACATTAATGTGGGTTTGCTCACTACAGAGCTATGGTTGTTATCTTTTAAGTCATTTACAAATACAGACTCCAAAACTTCATTAAAATTAAAAGGGATTATACATTAACACTACACTTAGGTAGTAGTCTACACGGTCTAAGCGGTTTAAAGCATTGGTTACTCCTCTTGTCCTAGTACACGTCAGTTTCAGATCAGCTGCACAACATAATGAAGAACCGGATTAGTTACAAGTAGCTAATAATTATAATTAGGAATAGCTAATTAATGATTTACTAATGCTACAACATTTCTCTCTAAGCAAAGTAGGCAATATGTTCAGTCATGACTTACTTAGCCTGGTCACAAGAACACACTGATATAATATGAACAGAAGCTGTTGTTCACGCTGCTGACTGTTACCTGCATGTGAACTTGACGGCCAGTACAAGCAGGACGCCGAGCACGATAGTCCCGCAGAGTAGACCCGGTCTCCGTGCCATTCGAAACAGCACCTGCCGGAGAGACTGCCGCACCCGGCGCAGCATTACAGGCTGGCGTCGGCTCTCTGTCCCATTTATACGCCACGGCCGCTGCTCTAAGCGTCCATTTGCCTAACGGGGGGTGGAGAGGAGGACTCGTTCGACCGACCTTTCTTCCCCACGTAGACTTTTCACTTCCGCAACAATGACGTAAGGGAAAGACCATAAAGTGCTGTCGGCCATTTAAAAGCGCGGGGTAATTAACAATATTATAGGTATCCGAGGTTTGAGAAAATAAAACTGATTATTTACGTTGAAATTGAATTAAACCTGTCTAAATAAAAATCACTGTTTAATCTGTCCGCAATAATTGTGTTTGTACTTATTTTTGCGTATGACTCTTATGTGCTCTTTTGAGACTGTCCCTACGTTGTTATGGGGACAACCCTTGCTGCCATGCCGGCTGTTGAACACTAGAGGGCGGTCGTTGTAACGTTTTCAATCTATTAAACTTTATTTATATAGCAGCTCTCTGCATACAGGTTAATATAATTTAAACCCTAAAGATAGATAACCATAGTTTTTGTTACGTTTTATTGTCATCTGTATAGGAACTACAAATCTATACAGTGAAATTCTTCTTCAGCATTCTTGTTCTTCAAAAAACAATTTAAAACCCAAACATTTAAAATGTCACTGACATATTTAGTTTGGAAAATATATATAAATAATGAAAAAAAATGCTATTGAAATATGGCTTACTGGATACACAATGCCCAACCTGAGAAAAACAAGTCCACACAACAGAATAACATTATTTAAAAATCTTTATTTTTCCTTTGTCATTATAGAACATTAAAGAACAAAATCACAGTGTAGAACTTTTAAGTGCAAATGAACAATGTAAAAAATAAAAAAAGTCTTTGATTAGCTCTACCCACCCATCATATGGAAATATTTACTACTGCTAACAAAATCTTTATATATAACAAAAAATGTGCTACAATATTTGTCAGCAGTACCAGCAAATAAAATCTTACGGACAGTTTTTCTTTAAAATCATAAAAATTAGAAGAAAAAAAAAATGGGTATCAGCATCTTAATTTCTTTTAAGAACATAAGTTTTATCTCAAAGTGCCACATGTATTGTGAAACGAAAGCCTGGAATTTTTTTTTTTCCACGAAGACTGCGTTTTTGTTTTTGCTTAAGTCAACTGTAAAGCCTGAGGTTCCCATCAGGCGGCAGAACTACAAACCTTAACATTTGACACATTTCACAATCATGTTACCAAACCTCGTAGAATTTTCAGACGGTTCTGTACCACCAAGATCGCAGTCAAAGCCAAAACCGTACTAAAGATTTAAAGAAGGCATTGGAATTCATGTAGAATAAGGATTTATATAAAACTAGTAACACTGCTTCATTCAAACTGATACATTTAAAGCAGCAGTTGTTCATTTAACTGGTTGTGGATTACATGCCGTAAAGACAAATAAAATAAGTCAAACAAAAATGTACTCATCAATACTTGTCGTAAAAAAAGCTCACCTGTCATCGGACTACGGCCATCTTAGTGCTACAAAGCTATCAGAAAACTCCTTATGAGGCCAGTCTTCACTACAACCAAAGTTTGAACATGACTTATTTGCATAACTGCCCTCTAGACCATTTAGGCAATGTGGTTTGTGAATGCACTGTGCACGCAGAGAGAGAGAGATCACTGCAGTACTCTTTCCTAATCAAAAACATTACAGATATTTCACTTTGTTTTTCTCCTACAATAGCTCAATGCCCCTCTTGTCACACATGGTAACCATCCAGCAGAGAGGCGAGGCTGGAAGCGAGAACACGTCCTTTCCAACAGCAAATAAACCAGTCTCATGTGAGTATACTGCTGAAAATAAACACTTCTATTCAGCAACTGGATTTCTGGCTATTTTATTTGCTGTGAACTGTACGGCAGGGATCTTCATAAAATTTTAAGCCAAGGACCCCTTAACTGAGAGAGAGACGGAGCACGGACCCCCTACTACATTTATTCACAGTTAAGTTGCATATTAAACATGTAGGTCAGCCTTAAAAAAAGATTAAAAAAAAAAAGATTAAAATATGAGTTGGCATGATTTTATAAATCATGTTTTAATGTTAAACATACAGGTGGCACAGTGAATCCTTAGGATTAACTGTATCTGTGCATGGCTACCTCAGTGACTACCTTACCTACAGGCCAGTAAGCCCATCATCAATGAGTTTTTGAGTAGGCTGATTTGCTAATAATATGTTGGAATTCATGTTAAGAAATTTTAATTTTTGAAAAGACTTTCAAAATATTAACAATAATATGGTGGCCCCTCTGCAGTAACTGAGGACCCCCTAGGGGCCCCGGACCCACTGTTGAAGATCTCTGCTGTACAGCATTAATTGGGCAATGACTGCATGCAGTTTGTTACAGTGCCTGTGTTTCTGGGTGCATTAGGTGCTGCACCACCAGGTCTATATTAATGATGGGACTGAAGTAGAGAGCCCAGTAGAAGAGGCAGTTGCACACAAACTGAGGGACAAAAGGCCACAGGAGGGCAAAGGCAAACCCCTGAGATAACATCTTCCACATGTGGTCCCACATCTTGCGCGGCAGAGACCTAAAGAACGTGAAAGATACAAATTAGTGTATGTAACCTTCTTCACCACAGGACCTGAGCAACCTGTTACTTAACATGTAGCTTAACTTAACAATTACATTTCCCATTAATGTAATGTAGTGTCGGAACTTTGAAATATATGCAACATTTCTAGTAGCGAAACACTTGGACTGCATTTACAGTGCCTTGCGAAAGTATTCGGCACCCTTGAACTTTTCGACCTTTTGCCACATTTCAGGCTTCAAAACATAAAGATATAAAACTGTAATTTTTTGTGAAGAATCAACAAGTGGGACACACTCATGAAGTGGAACGAAATTTATTGGATATTTCAAACCTTTTTAACAAATAAAAAACAAAAAAATTGGGCGTGCAAAATTATTCAGCCCCCTTAAGTTAATACTTTGTAGCGCCACCTTTTGCAGCGATTACAGCTGTAAGTCGCTTGGGGTATGTCTCTATCAGTTTTGCACATCGAGAGACTGACATTTTTGCCCATTCCGCCATGCAAAACAGCTCGAGCTCAGTGAGGTTGGATGGAGAGCGTTTGTGAACAGCAGTTTTCAGTTCTTTCCACAGATTCTCGATTGGATTCAGGTCTGGACTTGGACTTGGCCATTCTAACACCTGGATATGTTTATTTGTGAACCAGTCCATTGTAGATTTTGCTTTATGTTTTGGATCATTGTCTTGTTGGAAGACAAATCTCCGTCCCAGTCTCAGGTCTTTTGCAGACTCCATCAGGTTTTCTTCCAGAATGGTCCTGTATTTGGCTCCATCCATCTTCCCATCAATTTTAACCATCTTCCCTGTCCCTGCTGAAGAAAAGCAGGCCCAAACCATGATGCTGCCACCACCATGTTTGACAGTGGGGATGGTGTATTCAGGGTGATGAGCTGTGTTGCTTTTACGCCAAACATAACGTTTTGCATTGTTGCCAAAAAGTTCGATTTTGGTTTCATCTGACCAGAGCACCTTCTTCCACGTTTGGTGTGTCTCCCAGGTGGCTTGTGGCAAACTTTAAACAACACTTTTTATGGATATCTTTAAGAAATGGCTTTCTTCTTGCCACTCTTCCATAAAGGCCAGATTTGTGCAGTATACGACTGATTTTTGTCCTATGGACAGAGTCTCCCACCTCAGCTGTAGATCTCTGCAGTTCATCCAGAGTGATCATGGGCCTCTTGGCTGCATCTCTGATCAGTCTTCTCCTTGTATGAGCTGAAAGTTTAGAGGGACGGCCGGGTCTTCTTAGATTTGCAGTGGTGTGATACTCCTTCCATTTCAATATTATCGCTTGCACAGTGCTCCTTGGGATGTTTAAAGCTTGGGAAATCTTTTTGTATCCAAATCCGGCTTTAAACTTCTCCACAACAGTATCTCGGACCTGCCTGGTGTGTTCCTTGTTCTTCATGATGCTCTCTGCGCTTTAAACGGACCTCTGAGACTATCGCAGAGCAGGTGCATTTATACGGAGACTTGATTACATCATCATTAGTCATTTAGGTCAACATTGGATCATTCAGAGATCCTCACTGAACTTCTGGAGAGAGTTTGCTGCACTGAAAGTAACGGGGCTGAATAATTTTGCACGCCCAATTTTTCAGTTTTTTATTTGTTAAAAAAGTTTGAAATATCCAATGAATTTTGTTCCACTTCATAATTGTGTCCAACTTGTTGTTGATTCTTCACAAAAAATTACAGTTTTATATCTTTATGTTTGAGGCCTGAAATGTGACAGAAGGTCGAAAAGTTCAAGGGGGCCGAATACTTTCGCAAGGCACTGTATATAGAACTTCTTCCACTAAGTAGCAAGGAAGCTCGACCAAACGCTACATCACTATACTTTATTTGCTCTTAAAAAAATAAGAAGCTTAAAATCGAGTCGGAGAGGACACTAGGACTGTTTGTTTGCTTCTTCGCCATTGCATCTCAAGTATCCTTGAGTTACGTGAAAGAAAGATTACCCGGCCTTCCCCCTGTGTATACCTGATTCGGACTCTTGTCCAGAGTCTCCACAGGGCGCAGCACTCCAGCACAGACAGCAGCATGGCGTTAACAATAATGAAGCGTGATGTCCAGTAGTGGACGGCCAGCCAGTCCCAAGCAAACTCGGCTATCAGCTGGTATGGAAGCAGGAGGTACTTTACAAGAAACTCTGCCCACTGTCGCCAACTGGGCTCCAACTAACAAACGAAAGAAAAAAAAAAAAATGACGATTGAGAAGTGGGTTTAAACAATAAAACAGGTATGAATGAAAAACAGATGAGTAAAGGTTTTTTTTTTTTTACAGTAAGCCACTATCAGTCTGTCATACAAAGAAAATCTGGCAACCTCAATAATAATAATAATAATAATAATAATAATAATAATAATAATAATAATAATAATAATAATAATAGGTACAGTATATCTACATGCAGATTAACAATCAGATGTTGAGTTAAAACAGTTAGCTGTGATATTTTAGTCAGAAAATATCTCTGTTAGCATGATGACTTTTTATTTTTTATTTTATTTTACTGTGTTTGATCATGGGGAAGATGTTTGCCTACATAATAAAATGCCAATTTTTGAATTTAAACCAAGAGAAAGATACACCCCTGGGCGGCCTCTAGCTCACCCAGTAGAGCGTGCGCCCCATGTTGGCTGAATCCTTTGCAGCGGCCCTTTGCTACGTCTCCCCCCTTTCCTGTCTATCCACTGTCACTACCTAATAAAAGGGAAAAGCCTCAAAAAATAATCTGAAAAAAAAGAAAGATACACCCAGTTTATGTTACCTGTGTGTGGAGGAAGCTGCTCTCCACTGAGTGTGTGATTGCAGGACAGCAGGTGTGCAGGAAGGGTAGGAAGGTTTCAGAGTAGTCGAATAAATACAAATAGAAGATTGTGAGACGAGGGGAGCGCTTCAGTGCATACAGCAAGAACAGTGACTTCCCTGCATTAGTAGCCTGGTAGGAAGTGAGAGAAACAAGTGTACAGAGTAAGAGGACAGGTGTAGTTTAATATGACAAACAAACTGTTTGGAGATTATGTTCCTTAAATATAAATTATAGAGCATTTTCTTAAATGAAGGGACTGTGGTAGAACACTAAAGCAAATGTCATTGCATGCTACTGTACTGGAGGTGGAACTAAAACAAGATCTTTTACACAAACTGGCTCAGAGGTACTTTCACTTATACTTCACAATATATCAACTTCATATTTTTTCATCTAAAAGATGCAAAAAGGTACTGAAAGTACTACCAGCATGGGAAGTGAACTACAACAGGACAACTATTTGCAAACCAAAGATGCAAAATACAGTACGCTGAAAAGACTAATGATCAGTGGTTTGCTCGTGGATCTGTAATCTGGAGCAGAAAATACTCTTTACCTTGTATTCCCAGAGGTTCTGCGGAGGTTTGACACCAAGGGCTTTAACTCTGTCCAGTTCTGCCAAAACAGCCCGTCGGTGAGCCTGGTTTTCTATGCTGTAAGGAGGTTTTAACAACTCTTCCTCCCCCAGCATCAAAAGTAGCCTAAAGCAAAGAAATCAACACCACAAGGCATGAACATCATGATCCACAACACGAGCGTCTGCGTTCTGCTCTGTAAGTTTAGGCTGGTCTGTGCAAGTCTAAACCATAGTAGAGAACAACGCACTACAGTTCAAAGGTGACAATATGTGGTTAAACATATGGCTCAACTCCGTTCTATTTTGTAGAGTACATTGTGTCCACATTTCAATCAGGACAAGGAAAGCAACCAAAAATTGTGCTGAAATAAAATAAAATGTATTAATTTACCTCCCATTGACGTTCTCCTGCTGGAAGGGTTCTCTGTAAAGCTGGGCCCAGGGCCCCAAGTTTTCCAGCCAGGACACAACTTCCTCCGGCGTCCAGTAAGACACGGGTTTACTTATCAGCAGGTCATGCTGTTCCACCACACCACTGCTCCAGTGATACACCAGCACTATCACCTGGAAACACACAGATAATAACAAACAAGGTACAGTGGCCACTTATACCGCACCAAGATGCATTATATATTTAGATGCAAAGAAAATATTTAGTTCACAAAGCTGTAGTTGGTAAGGAGTAGGGGATTAACATATTTACATGGTGGCTGGAATCCCTCGAAGGCCAGACTGCTGCCAACTAGTCCCACAGCTCTGGTTTAGCCTACACGTTATCCAGTTACTTTGTCTTGCATAAATCAGCCAATGCTTCAATGCTTAAATTAACATTAAACATGACTAATCAAAGTATAACTAAAAATTGAAATTGAAATGACATGTTAAAATGTTGGTATCACATCTTTATAAACAATTATGAATTATTCTCATTTGCACTGCTATGAGCATTTATTGCTTAACATGTTCACAGCCATAGATCAAGCTCTGTAAAGGCTGCACCTGCATGTGTGTTTCTACAGGTTTTCCACTGCCCTGCTCTCTATTTCCATCACAGTTACCATATGTTTACAGGTATGGAAATAAGCACATAGTGTGTCATCTATTTTTGTGTCATTTGGTAAAGTAAAAAGAGCAAAGTCACTTCTAAACAAAGAAAAAATTCAATGCTAAAAACAAAATTCCTAAATATGACAATTTTTCGCCACAGCCGTAAAATGGCTGGTCGTTTAGCCATGTGTCCATTTAGTCCCATGATAACTTGACCGTTAAAAAAAGTAACTGTAACTCCACCTTGGTAAATATCAGTAATGAGTATAATAATTGTCAACTAATGTCATATATCTTTGCATGGATAAAGCCTACATGCTCATGTAAAGTAAAAGTAAAATGATGGTGCATTGTGCTGTTCTTAAGTTGTTACGTTCTGTTTTTCTGGTGAAAAAACTAAAAAAGCTATAAAGAAGAAGCCTAAATATTTTTGGAGTTTGGGAAATCAAATGGCAAGAAATGCGTAAACCTGAGTCTGGAGGGAAGGTGGACCCAGACTAGCAAGGGACTGGTGGGCGTATAAAGTCACATTAGCCAACCTTAAAATGTAAATATTGATTTTTTTGTTAACACAAGGTATTTTTATCCTGCAACTTGTTTTCCTAGTTACTTGCCAGTAAGGTTCATGTGAGCCAAGAAAGTCAAAAGCATCCAAAATAAACTGATGCTTTGCACACAGGCCCAGGCCCCCTCTGTGTGGTAATTCTGCTTTTTGCTGTTTGAAACAGTTTAATGAAACTCTTGAAACATCTGGAAAATGACCTGATTCAATAATGATATATATATTAATGAACTGGGGTCAAAAACAGGACCATGCTCTCATCTATTTACATGCTCCTAACCACACACAAAATGTACTGCCACGTAGCAAGACACACAGTTACGTTGCTCCCAAGTGCCACATGGACAAAATAAACATGATCTGAACAAGTGACCTCTTCATCCACTACTGTGATAACTTTTAAATATGACATACCACTAGTGCTAAAATATACAACATACAAATGCAGTCGTTGAATGTAGTCATACATTATTTTAAAACAGAATTAACAGCATAGGTGCAGCTGACCAACTTATAAATAAAGGGTCAGGTTTAAAATAATTTCCTCCAAAAGGCACATTTGTATGCATTATGTAGTAAAAAAAAACAGGCACAAGGAAGGAAAAACCTCCAATCCAACAATGCAAACTCATTAAACAAATCATTATGTCGCTCAAAATGGATTTTTTTTTAACATCGTAGTAGGTATTTGTATTATCCACAAACAACTTACAATGACTTACAAACACACAGGTTTCTATACCAAACTTAAGTGTTCTTACTTTAACATGTTATCCCTTGGATTATTGTGTGCCTCATCCATAAAGCAATAAATTACCCTCAAAACCCAATAAATCCATATAAAGCTCAGAAACCGCGGTTGCCACGGCAACACTAACATACCGTCAATGGCACCTGATAGGCAGGTAAGAAGGTAGATAGGTGTCATTGAATCAATTTTGAGGCCATTTTGAAGTCATACTGCACAAAATAATATAGTAAACATAAAACTGCTGTGTACTTACAGCCACACACGTGAGTGCAGTCAGGACTCCAGAGAAGAAGAAGCCTGCTCCTTTGTGCTGGTTGGTCTTGGATCTTCCCAAGTTGTCGCCATACCTAAGAACAGACCACAAAAAGGTATCAAATACAAGTGAACAGATTAGACATACCCAAGGCACGTTGATGGGGAAAACATCATCATTGTTGTTAAAGGGATCTCTGTTATGGCGCTTACTCACTGCTAGTACCAGCTCTACTCGGCTCGACCGCGGTGCCCCGTCCTCCATTTTCCATTTCAGATTTAGTACAGCCTCATGCGTGAGGCGAGCGTGGCTGGTTGTCATAGCGACGTCGCAGGAAACTGCCGTGACCTAACGCGACATACACACAGAACGTCAAAGGTGTGTTTTTTTTGTGTCTCAGCATGTGGCTGTTGCCACAGCCAGAAGACAAATTTTGTTTCAAAAGAAGCTGCTGGCTAAACTATTTAAAATTGGTGGGTTTATTCAGGACAGCCCCGTCTGTCGCTTGCAATGATGACGCAGTGATTAGCGGCGATTCTCTCCGACCAAGTAGTCTGCAGGTTTTCCCGTCACCTTTTGGTATCGCCAAAGCTCGCTTGGAACCTCGATGGAGGGGATACTAAAAAAAGTTAGCAAGTACCAGGGACTTTTTTTCATAATGGAAAACCAAAAAAGCCGAGTAGAGTCGAGGCGAGTTGAGCAGGTACCATGTAATGGAAAAACGCCATTAGAATTGCATTGTGGGTGCACTAGGTTTTGGAAGAATAAAATAAAGACAGTATCTCTGGTTCTGCTGCACCCATTTTGATCATTTTGTTTTAAACTGTCCATCATGAGTCTGTTATAGGAGTGCAGTGCTAAATTGGTGGAGTACTCTTCCAGTGTTAATGCTGACACACCGTTCCAAAGCTTTACAACAAAACGGATTGCATCATAGATTATACTGTACTACCTCTGAAAGGCTAGCAAACTCCGGGAGATTTTGGGGTTATTCTGGATCTCTGCTCTTCTCCGCTCAACGACCTCACTGAACAGCTTGTCAGTTGCATCCCTAGAGAGAGGAGTGTTAAGTTAACAAGTGTAATTAGTAGATTAGTAGATAAAGCGAAATGTACAACAAGAGAACAACCAAAAAAAGGTGTTGAGGCTATGGTTATGTTCTTTGGGGGTTCTGTTAGCAACAAACAACCTAGCTGTTTCACAGCCATGTTGAGGACTGTGTGGTAATTCTGCTTTTTGCAGTTTGAAACAGTTTAATGAAACTCTTAAAAACATCTGGAAAATTGTACAACTTACTTTGGAAAGTGACAACACATTAATCAAGGCTTTCCCTTTCCTGGATTAAAACAGTGTGCGCTATGCATTGACTGTGTAGTGATAAATTTATGTCAGTAACGGTGTACAAAAGATAATCCTAACTCCTCACCTGTCATAATATTAACAGAACTTTAAGTATGTAGTCTCACTTTGCCAGCTTCTCCAAAGTGCGCTGAAGGAGGGTCTGGCTTAGGGTTGGGTATCAATATCGTTTTTTTCCGATACCGGTGCTAAATCGATACTTTTAAAATGGTGCCGGTGCCTGAACCAAAAAAATAAATATATATATATATATATATATATATATATATATATATATATATATATATATAATGTATATAATATCAAATAGGAGCACAATATAATATCAAATAGGAGCGACACATTAAAGAACGGCTTGTTTATAGGCCATATGGTCAAAATTAAATTATTGATTAATAATGTTATAACAATAACTTATTTCACCAGTAAATTGTTGGTAAACGACAAAAACAAGCACCAGATGGGAAAAGGGTATTTTAGAATAACTTTGAATGCACCACAAGGTTGGCGAGTTTCAAGTAAACGCACCGTCTGTATTGTTTTTTCCGACAACAGCAGCTGCAGTCAGACTGTTACGTCCCGGTGTTGGAATTTTCTACAGGGAAATACAGTCACACTTTACACTGCTTAACGTAAACTGTCAGAATTTTAACCATTGTGTTTAATCCAGCTACTAGCTAATGGTAACGTAGCGTCCCGTGCAGCGATGCTTCTGAAAAGAAAAAGAAAAAAAGTCAGGCACCAACATTTTTGTTCTTATTCGGTCTCGTTACTAACGTTTACGTCGGAACCGGTGCCCTATTGGCACCGCGTTTCGGTACCCAACCCTAGTATGGCTACTCCACATACCATTTGGGATGGGAGGAAAACTTGCTCCGATTTAGTGGCATTTATTTAAACCAATCAGAATCGTCATGGGTGGTGCTAAACTCAGCACAGAGCCACTGCAAAATAGTCGTGCGAGAGAAAACTCAGATTGGACAGACAGTCTAGCTAGCTATTTTAATTTACCATGCAGAGATCTGAGGAGCAGTCAACAATAGTCCTCATTAATCCACCAAATTTAAAATTCCAACACAAAGAAAGCGGAAGGAAACGGAAAATACATGCATCCGGTGGAATTTCCTGCAGCACCAGAGCAATCCCGGAAGTGGAACACAAAGGATATAGACTAGTAAGTATGTGACTTGTTTTGGAATATTGTGAAAGTGAAACCATGCTGCACTAGGCAAACCGACTACAAGCCTATACTGTATAAAGCAAAAACAATGTAACCTTAGTCCACATGCTGAAAGGAAAAGTCTGGCACCGCACCAGTAATGTGGAGCAGACATTGTACTGTCTCACTCATCATTGATTAGGCTGAGAAGCTTAAGCCAGAAGATCAGTAACTCCAGCAGTGTCCAGACAGCCAGGAACCAAACTAAATTAATTCTCAACAGTTGGGGGTAACTTGGTTGTTAAATTATTGAAAAATTGGCTGGATCTGTAGGTGTCAAAGATATTTTTCCACCACTGGAGACGAATCATACATCAAGATTATATATCTTTGTAAATAAGGTTTAATTTAGACATTTTGCATTTGAAAACTTTGTCTTCTTTTATTACATAAAAAAAAAAAGGTTTTTGCTCATCAAGGTGTATTTGAACCACACCTGTCACACAAAAGTTTTTTTTGTCTTTAGAAGTTGTCAGTAGGTCTTTGCTCTCTACTGTACGTGAGAAAAATATGAATATTTTGGTTAGAAAATCAAACATTCATTCCCTGTCTGGCTGTGAAAAGCATACCTCAGCAGTATGTTGATTTTAGGGAAGCCTTCCCACTTCTCCCGGCACTCTGGGCACTCATTCTTGTGAGAGGACTCCCACCACAGAGCCAGACAGTGTCTACAAAAGTTATGGCCGCAGGTCAAGGTGGTGGGGTTCACTAAGATGTCGTAGCAACAGTGGCATGAGACTTCATGTTCTGAGAGGATGGTTGCGGAGGGCGACTGAGGAGATTCCGAAAAGTGAGGGGGGTTGTCCATTAATGCTCCCAGACCGTCATCTGATGAATCCCACTCCATCTGGTGCAATATATCCAAGTCTGAATAAGAGGAGAAACAAGGTTACAAGGGAAGAACTAAATGGAGAATGTGATATAAGTTTAAAGTTTATAATATGGGTACATTCTCTAAAAGCTTCTCACGGACAACCACAATTTAAAAAGGACTGTGCCAGTGCTTTTGTCCTATTTACTACAATTCACATAACTCAATTTTTTTTCAGGAATCCTAGTGAAAAATGTCCATCAGTTTCCCAGAGACAAAAGGTAATGTCTTGTTTTGTCAGACCAAAAAAAAGCACACAATTTACGCATATATACATTATTTAAGGGATGACAACTTTCTAATCTATAACCTATTACGACCATACATCGCTCGTAGTCTGTGACAACACATCATAATCTTCCCTCGCTGTCTTTCAGCTGCTAATATTGTTCGGCTTCTTCTAAAATATTAGAAACACTATAGCAAAACCAGTAAAACCCGAGCAGTTATACATTTGGTGTTGCTCCATTATTTCAGGAAGTGTAATTTTTTACAATGTTTGGTGCGCTTGACAAAATGCAAAGTGAACACAAACCGACCAATATTAAAAATGCAACAATATTGTTGTATTTCACCAACGAATCGTCTAAATGACGTTAGACCTAGCTAGCTATGTGGTTCGGAACTTTACCGAACGCTGTGAAAGCGCCCCCTTAACATTGATAGCAGCTAACGTTAAGTTAGCTAGCTAGCTATCACATCCTGATCTGTAGCTACGTTAGGTGCTACGTACACTCTGTACGTTAACTAGCTAGCTAGTTAGCTAGTCGTTAGATAATTACCAGCTAGGACAGGAGCAATATTTACAGCTCTGTAAAGCAGAAAGAACAGTTTACTGATATTACGTTAGCTTTAAGGACTAATATGCTAGTTAGTTAGCCGCCAGCAAGTGATAGCTAGCATAACAGTAACTGATGTTAGTGACAGTTTTACCTTGTCTCAGGAATGGCCTTTGAGTGGTGACCAGCTGGAGGTTGACATTATAAAATAACTTACGTAAGCTTATCGTAAGTTAAACCTGAAACAAACCGTCCACGACGGAGATAAATATTTCTGCTTGAACAGCTGTCGCCATGGCTCCGAGAATGTACTCCGAGCTGCTGTGGAAAGCCCCACGTACACATCCACGCGCACGTCAGCGTGTCAGCATGCGGGTACCTGATAACAGTCTTCATTGGTCATACGCTCACCTATCTCAAATGATGTGGCTGAAGTCAGGACAGAGAAGATGTCTGCAGTCGTCCTAGGTGATGTTGTAAAGCAAGCTGATTTCAGCTATGTGGCTTTTTAAAGCGGCTTCAGTTCAAAGTTCAGATCAGATTCTGTCACTAGTTCAGATTCTGGACTAAAGAATGAGGTATTCGTGACCCCGATGAAAACAGAGCAGTAACCTTTTAACTTAACACGTTGGGTCTGGTACAGGGGAGACACAGTATTTATGAGTTTTGTCCGTTCTCTTAATACATCCATGGTTATGTCCAGTGGTGGAAAGAACATTTATTGAAGTATAATACTTATAGGCTACTACATTTTGGAAGTCAATATTGTACTTTTTACTCACTTTATTTGATAGCCATACACTTTGCAGATTCAGATAAATAATTCAAAATATAATCAACAATACATTATGGTTTATTACTGTAAATCAGTATTTTTAAAAGGCTATGGTACTTAAGGTAGGCTACTTTTAATGAATGCAGCATTTGGGGTCCAATACATAGGCTACACTGTAAATATTAAGGTCTAGGGTGCCTGGGTAGCTCACCTGGTAGGGCAAGTGCCCATATATAGAGGTTTACTCCTTGATGCAGCAGCCACAGGTTTGACTCTGCCCTGCGGCCCTTTGCTGTATGTCATTTCCCCTCTCTCTCCTCTTTATGTCTTCAGCTGTCCTATATAAATAAAGGCCAAAAATGCCCCAAAATAAATCTTTAAAAAAAAATATATATATTAAGGTCCAAAACTACTTTTCCCTCTATGATCTCTTTTCAAAGTGAACTATTTAATAAAGTAGAAACGCATTCAAATATTGTTGAGGCAAACGTCCCCTGAAAAGTTCAGGAGACTTAGGCACGGTGTTCCCAGGGGAAAAATATTGAACCCTGCAAAGCAGATGATGACTGGATCAACTAGTTTCCAGTAAAGTTTGTCAGTGGTTTAGTTATGAAAGCAAATAATGACATTAAAGATTTGAATTTTATAAACAGCTGAATGCCTAATTCAAGAAATGTAATACTCAACACTGACTATTGAGTATCTACTGTAACAGTAATGCAACACTGTGAAAATACTTCAAAATTACTGCATTCAAAACCTTACTTAAGTACAGGTATCTAAGTATTATCTGCATTTATTTGTCTGTACTGTATCCTAGATGTTTAAGGTTCTCCTAATTTAAACTACTATTTAAACTGCTGGGTAGTTTAATCTACAGCAATGCAACATATTTTATTCAATAAGTATAGTTCCACTCAACACCACTGCCCTATTGTGACCAGATTGCTTAAGTGAGTCCGCTTGCAACCTGCAAGACCCTTCAAGTTATGCCCCCCTTGACCATCTCTTGCAGTCCACAGGCCATTCTCAAATTGGTGGCTTCATTATTTTATTTTTCACTTTATTAAAGACAATATCATATACAATATATATGACATACAAAGACACAGAAATATTGACAACACAGGGTCTAGGGGTACAGGCAAAGAGGACAACAAGGCTTTTCATTCAAAAGTCTAAGTCCTAGCACCAACTTCATTACACAGGTCACAAAGGTTGCATATAATAGCACAGTAGATAGATAGCTTTTTATTGTCATTCAACTGTACATACAGAGTGCACATATGAATGAAATTTCGTTCCACTGGCTCATGAATACTGCTTTAACTAAAAACAAAAAAGTTTTAAAAGTGAAATAAATAAATATGAATGCTAGAGAGTGTTATTTTAGCATTTAAATATGACATTACAAAAAAAGTCTTCACAGCTTTAGAGTTCTTTGAATGTTTTATGGCCTCCATTCAGAAAGTCTAAATTAAAGATTTTATAGACACACCAAAGAAAACACCCTTAAACGAAAAGAATATTCTGCAAATGTCTTTGGATGAACTCTAAAATGTCTGACTAAAATTTCTCAAATTAGTTGCTTCATCTTTGACTCAGTCTAGCATGTTGTAAAATGACGGCTCAGTCAGTAGGCTATTCATATGATTTATTCTGTACTGTCCAGTAGGTGGCGGTATGACGGATGGTAACCGCTGCAAAAAAAACGAGAAGAAGAAATGGTGGCGCAACCGCAACGCTTTGCCAATTTTCTCTCCTAGGATGGTGAAGGCAAGGCATTGGGACAAGGCATTGTCAAGATTGGCATGTAATATAATCGTTGCCTGCTCTGGTTGGGTTGCTCATGGGTGTATTAAGAGAACTGGATACAACGTTCGGCGCGAAGCCCCATTTATTAAAAGGAGAGTTGGGGTTGCTTAGGTTTAGGCAAATTGAGTGGGATTGGTTAGGGTCATGGTAAGAATGCCAGGGTAAGCCAATAAGAGGCCGAGGAGAGCAAAGTAGGGCGGGACATGCCTTCGCTGTCCTAGAATAAAAAAAACCAAAGGTGTAGCTAGCTAGACAGTAGGGTTGAGTTCATGACGGGTTTCTGTCATCCAGTATAACGCAACAATTTAGCTTCATTTACTCATCACCCTGGTTTTCTTATGACATCCTTCAAACCCTGCGACCGTATCGCATTATGTTTGAGGTAACGTAGACAACTTAGCTGCTTTTCGGGCGATCATTGCACAGCTAAGTGTCCTTTTCTGGGATTTTGGATGTAGCTTAACTGTTATAGTTAACGTTACATAACGTTAGCTAACATTAGGTAGCGTTAGATGTAGCTCGTTAACCAGGTATGCAGATTAAGAAGTTACATGTTTACTGTGGGTGACATCGGTTTATATTGACCCCATTCCGCTCCTACATGTAACAATGTCTCTAATGTTGCCTTGGTTGTTAGCTAGTTAGCTAGTGACGTTTGTTATTAAACTAACGAGCGTTGTATCCAGTATATGAAACTTATCCGGGGAAATTATTAATTCACTGCTCCCGACTCTCTCGTTGCAAGGGCTTCTTACATGTCCAAGTGTTGCTGAAAAAATATTAGATAGCTCACGGTGCCTAGAATAATGGTAGCTAGAGTAACAAAACAGATACGTTAATTTACATTAACGCACATATGATCCCTGATCATTGCACATATTATACATACTGTGAACTTTTGCACATGCCCCCTGATCAATATTTTTGCACACCCTGCTCTAAACC
This sequence comes from Perca flavescens, assembly GCF_004354835.1. Lineage (NCBI taxonomy): Eukaryota > Metazoa > Chordata > Actinopteri > Perciformes > Percidae > Perca > Perca flavescens. Next base: position 11,564,859 of record NC_041332.1, on the reverse strand, counting down.
GTACAGCCTTCCTTTCTTTCCCTTTCTAAAACCGTTATATTTTACAGAACATGTTGACTTCTCACTAAAAAGATAGACAGATAGAAGACACAAGTAAAGGACATTTAAGAATGTCAGCCTTAAATAATATACATTAAATAGAAACAAATGGATGAGAATAGAAACTGAACTATACCTCTATTGAGTATACACTGCAAGAAAGATAGTGCCACAGTAATATACTGTATATTAGTCCAAGTAGGTAATATTGTGTAAGTAATGTATTTATATATACTGTATATGGAATACATGGTATATCTACAGTAATACAAGGATATGAGGTAACTGCAATGGTAAATACTGCGATATAGAACATTGTAATTAACAAGCAACAAAAGCTGATGATGACTTGGTTTTTAAGGAACAAGAAAATCAAAGTTTGAGTGTGTGTTTTGGAAAACCTTTTTTTCCTCAAACAGGGCTGCAATAAATTATTCATAATTTTATTAATCTCCCAATTATGGTCTTAATTAATCGATTAATCATTTGATCTGTATAATTTTAGAAAATAATATAAAAAATCCTCAATTTAGTTTAAAACCAATACAGTTTGTTTATTTATTTATATATATATATATATATATATATATATATATATATATATATATATATATATATATATATATAGCAGCAAACAAATGAGACTATTCACAGTCAATAATTAAATACATATCAATAAAATGAGCCAAACAAGGCATCTTAAAATCCATAGAACACAATAGAAATAAAAAATACTGGATGGTAAGTAAAATTTATTAAGCTATGTTTGAATCGGATACCAAACTTCCACCTTTTTTTTTTTTTAAAGATTATTTTTTTGGGCATTTTAGGCCTTTAATTATGGGACAGCTGAAGAAGTGAAAGGGGAGAGAGAGGGGGAATGACATGCAGCAAAGGTCCGCAGGCCGGAATCGAACCCGGGTCCGCTGCGTCGAGGTGTAAACCTCTACACATGGCCGCCTGCTCTACCAACTGAGCCATCTGGGCGCCGACTTCCACCCTTTTAATTAGATTTGTTTGGACTATTTTTTAGATTGACTATTACAGCCTGTGGCTTGAAGATGTTGTCGCTCCATATTTAGAATTTAATGTCTCACAAAGTTCTATGATCAAGCATCGCTTTTATAATAAACACAGAGCTGAGAGCGTGCAGGACTTTGCTGTCTTCTTTTGCATTTTTTTCAAACTTCTCACACCTGTCCACCAAGTGTGCATTACACACTATTAAATTATCTAATGTGAGACTGCAGGACTGGCAATGCGGGTCACATTGTTGGAATAATATATGAACACACCCAAGCCATAATAACAATGGGATGTCTTATTTTGCTGTCATGAATGTGTTGTTACTTGTCTAACCTGACTTTTTCTCAAGCCAAAGATGTCAATGTATTAAGGGCGCCACTGGGTATACGTCTTTGTATGTATGTGTGTGTGTGTGTGTGTGTGTGTTTGTGTGTATGTATGTATGTATGTATATATAGGCTGGATATATATATATATATATATATAGATATATATATATATATATATTTCAGATTAAGCTTGTATTATTATTGTATAGCGTTTTTCCTTAATAACGACTGCACTTAACTTGTTGTGCCGACACATCTTAAAGGTTTCGGTTTGTTACTGGATGCCTTGTGTGCGATGATAACTGATCATGAGCGTCTGTCTTTATTTCTTAATAGGATCCTGAACTCCAAGATCCCTTGTCACTGAGTCTAAATGAAAACTATGATGACCAGAATTCGCCACGTCATGATTCAAAGAGAGCACCAGCAAGCCCTGACTATAGTTGTGAGACACCAGAGATTCGAGTAATCATCAAAGAGGAAGAGGAAGGCTGGATTGCGAGTGAAAGTCGTGAGTGAAAATTCTTAAATATCAGCATCACCCTTACTTGATGACATACACAAAAATGACCCAGTTGTGGTTTTTCAATTTTTGTTTTGTTTTGCCTTGTAATGTTTTACACAGAGGAGAGCTTCAGCTCAGAGGGAGAAAAAGAGGATACTTGCACAAGCACTTGTCATCCCGACCTCAAAGCATGTGGGAAGGAGAGCTCCATTTCGTACGGAGTAAAGAGACTGCAGAGTGTATTTCCAGGGGAGAAATGTTCGCAGGAGTCTGGAGGCCACGATCTCTATGGACAGAGAGACATGCTCATGGACTCTGATGAGAAACCTAAGATTTCCCATCTACGTGGAAAAGCGCCGGCAAATGTGATTGTGCATCAGTGCAATAACCCAGGAGAGAAACCCTTTTCCTGCTCAGTACAGGAGGCGACCCCCAGTCCCAAAAGGAACATGAAATCCCATCAGAGAGCACATGCAGGGGATGAGTGTCATGCTAAAGACCAGAGCCTCAACGTAAAACAAAGCACATCTTTGACAACAGAAGCAGAAGACACCAAAAGATCAGCACCTTGCCAAACAGTATGTAGAAATAGTTTTCAGTTATTTCACAGTGGAGCTCATACAATAACCACTCATTTGAACAGAGTCTTTGTTTTACGAGTCATTTGAGAGAATTTGTGGCATTCACCAATTTTCTCTTTATTTAGAATTTTCTCTTAGGCCTGAAAAAAATTCTCCAGTGGCCCAGGCCTGTCATGCGAATCATCAAAATAGTTGCTTGAAAAATCTTTCTTCTTCTGGCTGCTGCCTCAGGGTCTTCATGCAGGTCTTTGTCTAGTATCATCTTCTGTTCCACTGACAATGTTACATCACCTGTAGGCTCTAATATTCTCTCTGACTGTAGTCATCTGGACTGCCTATCATATTAGTCATGAACCACTTTAATTAAAAGTTTTATTTATTTATTTTTAGCATTTAACTTCATATAAGTTACATTTTATTTTATTTATGTGTCATACCCATAGACTGTTAATTTTAATGGACAATGCATCCGGTTTGGCGAAGTGCTGCAAATGCGGAAGTGCCTTAAACTGCATTGTATCTGAATTCCAGCAGGGGGAGACACGTGCGGTTGCAAAATAAGTTCAGTTTCTGTAGAAGTCTATGAGAAAGTGACCAACTTCTCACTTGATTTATTACCTCAGTAAACATTGTCATAATGAGTTCATGGTCTCAATCGCTAGTTTTAAGTCTTCTTCAAGCCAGAATAATGTTCATGTTTTGAATCGTGGTTGATTGATTGATTTGATTTTTAAATCAGCGATAAAGCAGGGGGTGTTTTAGGGCGTGGCTATGATGGGATTGCCAGTGAAAGTGTGTAACGTAACGTAGAGTGTAAGCAACTCTTCCCTCTCGTCTAAAATCGTCACAATCGCAACCGGGATGGCTGCGCCCGTAACGGCAAACTCAACGACTCATAGCAGATCTCCACAAACCAATGGGGCGACGTCACACATGCTCTGTTCATTAATATACAGTCTATGGTCATACCAAACATTTGGCCCATCCCAAATGGGAATACAAGACACTGCTATTTAACAGACATCTTCCGGTCTCGCATATACAAAACGTGTAGAAATACATCAAAAACAAAAACAGTACAAACTAAAAAATATCTACAGATCATCTCGCTAAATAGCTTTTTTTCCCCCCGGCTTTCTCAAGATATAACTAATCTAACAGCCATCTCAGTCTTTGAGCATCATCCATATTAGCAAAATCAATATCCGTTTTTATCTTACTTAATCACCATATAATATAACAAACCATTTCTTCTTTATGTCTGACGACATGTTGTTGACCGCTGTAATGAGTTCTACATGTTTAGAAATTATTCTAAACAACAAAGTGGTCCTCTAATACCACTACTGATTGCTAAATGTGTAATGTTTTCGTCTGCTGGTTTTAGACAGCAGGACTTGAAACTCTGTCTGAAAAGAGAGACTTTTATTTCAATTTTAGTCATTTAGATTATGCTAATGATCTCACAAATGTGGACCGCCTCCATTAATCAGGCTGTAACGAGCAATGTAAAACCAGTTTGTCCAGTTGAGAAGGTTTTGGTGAATCAACAATCCTCACAGTGAAAAAGTAAGAGAGGCTTAGGTTCAAATATGAAAATGTTCTTGCATGAGGAACGTATTAAGGGAACAATATTAAAAAATAATAAAACTGCTAATTTTAGTTTAAGTATCAAACAAAGTCAATTTAGAGATGGTTTGTCACTATGCATTCTAACCAAATGAGAAAAAATGTCCAAATCTGGGGGTCACTACGTCACTGCAGAAAATGAATGCCGTTTCGCATTGTGCTCTGTATTTAGGATTCTCCTGGACATAAGCCTGTGATGTCACATGAACTCAAGATGGCATCTGCAAACTTAGAGGACCAAACGCTCCATTTGACTGTCCGACTGCAGGCAGGAGAGGACGAGGAGGAAGAAGCAGAGGAACAGGATGAAGAAATTGGTGGTTTAATCAACTCTGATGGAGAAGTGGTTGAATGGGATGCCAGTAAGTGATCCACAGCAGCACGTTTACTGCATAGCCACGAGTTTCCCATTATGAGTTTATTTGGTTAAGATCATTTTAAGTAGCAGTTATTTCCAAAACAAGACATTTTAAAACATGAAAAGTCTATTGTCAGTTATTCAGTTTTTTGTTATAATTTTGTTCACGTTTACCATTTAATGGGTTGTCATAACTCACAACATTGGTAAAATATGAATTTAGTTTATCATTTCATTGACTTTTTCATGTAGAATTCAGCCATTTGTATTAGGCCTGAATGCATGAACCACAGTTTAAAAAGGTATCAGGTATATTTGAGCCTGAGCCAACCCTCTTGAATTTTACAGGACACAGTCCTGACCAAGGCTCTGATTGCACAGAAAGTTTTCCGCCTACCAAGGTAATTTGTCTTAAAACATAATTTTGCAATTTTGCAATACAAAGGCATGAGGGCTGTCCACTCCCCTTTAAGTCTCATAAACCCTCTGATTGCATATATAGCATATAATTACATTGCATATAAAACAATTCAACAGCACCACATATACATGCTCCAGAATGAGAAACTTGAGTCAATATGCACCCTGAATAAACTGTATAAAATAGTGCAAACCTCAAACAGAATGGGATTTTGCAATGCCACTTTTCCAAGGTTGACAAAATGGAAAGCCAGAAATTACTACATGGAAATGATGAGTTTGATTGAACACAGGAATTATGATCCACTTGTTAAATTAACTGTGACACGTGTCCTTAAAGCCCCCCCAAAATTGTATTTTTGACCGATGTCCTTGCTAAAATTTTTGTTTTGTTAATCAATCAATCAATCAATCAATCAATCAATCAACATTTATTTATATAGCACTTTACAGCAAAAAGCAGGTTTCAAAAAGGTCACATAGAAACAGGAGAGGGAAATTGTCACACCACTACTACGTATTAAGCCATTCTAAACAAATAGGTTTTGAGTTTGGACCTAAAAAGAGCTTGGGCCTTGAAAACAAACAATAAAATCTTAAAATCTATTCTAAAATGCACAGGTCTTAAGATATTGACTATTTCAAAAGTATTGGAATGGCACAGTATAACTTCGGCTTTATGGTATATTTCACCTTTAAAGTTCAACATCAGAATACAATAGTGACCAAAACTTAGTCACCAGAGGGGAGAGTGTTCAGTCTCACTGCAGGGTAGATACATTGGGAGTACTACTAATTAACAGTTAGCAGTGACCCCCCCCCCCCAACAGATAAGATAAACAACACTTTACTGCCACAGAATACTTAATATTTATAACTGCAACTATAAAATGCATTTTATCTCTGCTCTGTTTGCAGGCTTAAGTACTGTTACCCAGGGAGGGTTTCTGATTGTTTTTAATGATTATGACCACAGGGGGTTGTCCTGTCTGAGTCTCAGCTGCAAGGCCAAAACCAGAGAGACAGCAGTAGTCCAACGCTCATCATGGAAGTTGTGTCTGTGGGGGAAGATGAAGAAAGGGAAGAAGGGGAGGAAAAAGAAAGAGTAGTAAAAATGGCAGCCGTCTCGCCCTTATATCGCGGTAAACACAAGTCAAACTAAAAATTCAAGGTGTACAGGTGATAAATAATAGTTATGAATCCGTTATCTTTTTGCACACAATGTTACCAGGAAAGAGACAAAGAAGAAAGAAGAAGGTTCCAGAAA